>NW_021604732.1:5442388-5499141 GCF_004785775.1 Grammomys surdaster
TCTCTCTCTCTCTCTCTCTCTCTCTCTCTCTCTCTCTCTCTCTCTCTCCAGAGTTTCACTTACGGTGACCCAGGCTGGTCTTGAACTCACAAAGATCTGCCTGCTGCTGCTTCCTGAGCACACAGATTAAAGGTGTGCACCACCACATCTGGCTAGATATATCTCTTTTATCTTTTCTTAACATCAAACTGGTCCCTGTTCTATGAGGGTTTGCTCCTGCATTTCTTTCTGTGGGTATCACTAGGGATCAAACTCACGGCTTTCCACCTTCATAAACACTAAGCCAGCACTCTACCACTGACTTATATCCTGAACCTTTTCCATGTTTTATTTGAGATATGGTCTTGCTAATTGCCCACGTTGGCATTAAACATGCTTCATAGCTTAGGCAGGCCTTGAATTTGTGATCCCCTGCCTCAAGCCTCCCAAGCAGTGAAGATTAGAGCTTATTTAGCACTGGGGATTGAACCCAGGGCCTCATGAATTCTAGTCAAGTATTCTATCACTGAGCCAGCTCCCTGGCTTTTGTGTTTATTTTAACACTGCCTTCCAGGGAGATAATTTACATGCTTTATATTACAGTGATGACACAATAAAGTCTACTTACCTTAGATTGGGGAGCTGTCTCTACCCATTCTATGTTCTTTAAGACCAAGGAAAGATTATTTCCAAGTGAATGTCTTGACCATCTAGGTGGGGCTTTCTAGCAATGGGATTGTGGGGTTTTGGGTTCAAACAATTCCAAAGGCATAGTCCTCGACCATGGGGGTACACCATCTGAGCGGTGGCAAAGGGACTTGTCTACCATTCTGTACAGAATGTTCTTAGTTTCTTTATTGTGCTAAAATCCCATTTCCTTAGGAGCATAGCTACATAGATCTGGTCCTCGCTAGAGTGAAGCCTCAAGTTTATGGTGGAAAAAAATTGGCTGTCTTAAACTTGTACTATGTCTTGGCAGTTTGAGCATGGGCTTTAGAGACCTCATAGGAAGCTAGCTGCAGAGGTTCACAATGGCAGTGTGTAGCCTTGTCTCTTTGGGCCATTGGGTGGATCAAGAAGTGTTACTATTTTGGAGCAGCCTAGTATTCAGGGGTCAGCAGTGTTTGGCCTATGAACAATGTCACTAGTTGTTCCCACTGCCGGAGAAAATGTCACTCATATTAGCTCAGGCATTAAAATCAAAAGAAAAGAGATCTGTTGTAGCAAAATTAGACTCTTAGGTTGGATGTCTGTGCTCACATTCAGTTCCTATCTCCAGAGAGTCTTCAAAAGGCTACACCAGCAGCAGAGAGAAGGAAAGACTGCTCTAAGCTAATTGGGGAGAATTATCAGTGGGATTCTGTCAAGGGCTTGTCTTTTTGACTTCTGTAGCCTGAGATTCAAAGTTTTGTCTGTGAAGTTTCTCTTAGAAGAGAGTTGCACAAACAGTTGCAATGTTTTTTTTTTTTTGTTTTTTGTTTTTTGTTTTTGTTTTTTTTTTCTGACTGAGCTGAACCTCCTTGCGAGTATCTGTGTCACTACAAAGGGCATCCATCTCGAGGCTGTCATGGTGTTCTTGATACTTTTCGAATCTCACCAAAAAAGGCCTTCTTTAAGGGATGGTTATAAGAGTTATTCTTATCTTTACTTTGGAACTGTTGTTTGTTTGCTTGCGTGTGTATATGTGCCTGCATGTTCATGTATGTGCATGTACATGTGTGTTCCTTAGAGGCCATTGTTTTTTCCCCCTTTTTTCTTTTTATTAAACTCAAACCTTTTAGTTTAGTTATTATTATTTTTCTTATTATTTTATGTGCATAGGTATTTTGCCTCCATAAATATCTGTGCACCATGTGCATGTCCAGAGGCCAGAAGAGGATATTGGATCCCCTGGTCAAGAGTTACAGGCAGCTGTGAACTGCCTCGAGGTTGTGGAGTCTCAAACCTGGGTCCTCTGGAAGAGCAGTCAGTGCTCTTAACTGATGGGCCATCTTCGTAGCCCTTGGCTGTTTTTTGCGATAGGATTTCTCACTGGCCTGGAGCCACAATGACCTGCCTCCTCAAACTGTCTGTCTCCCAGGTGCTGAGATTATACATATACCATGCCTGGATTCCTCATGTTGTAGTGACCCCAACCATAAAATTATTCTTGTTGCTACTTCATAACTGTAATTTTGCTACTCTTATAAATCATAATGTAAGTATCTGTTATGCAGGATATTTGATATTCAGCCCCTGTGAAAGGGTTGGTTGACCCCCAAATGGGTTATGACCACAGGCTGAGAGCCACTGCTTTAATCCCAGTACTCAGAACACAGAGGTAGGCAGATCTCTCTGAGTTCCAGGCCAGCCAGGACAACATCATGAGACCATGTCACAACCACAGAAACGTCATGGGCTCGAGGCATCTAGCTCAGGTCTTCCTGCTTGTAAGGCACATACCTCACCAACTGCTTTGAAGTCACCTTTCTAGCTTTCAAGTTTATTTTGACACAGATCTGGTATTCATTTTTCTGTAGATGTTACTTACTTTCTTTCTTATTTATTTATTTATTTATTTATTTATTTATTATTTATTTATTCACTTCATATCCCACTCACTGCCCCCCTGCTAGTCACCCCCTCCCACAGTCTTTCCCCCTTCCCTCTTTCCCTTCTCCTTTGAGCTGCTAGAGGCTCCCCTGGGTATCCCCCCACCCTGGCACATCAAGTCTCTGTGAGGCTAGGCACATCCTCTCCCACTGAGACCAGACAAGGCAGCCCAGCTAGAAGAACATGTCCCACAGACAGGCAACAGCTTTTGGGATAGCTCTCATTCCAGTTGTTTAGGACCCACATGAAGACCAAGCTGCACTTCTCTGCATATGTACAGGAAGCCTAGGTCCAGCCTATGTATGTTCTTTGGTTGGTGGTTCAGACTCTGAGAGCCCCAAGGGTCCAGGCTAGTTGACTCTTGTTGGTCTTCCTGTAGAGTTCCTATCCCTTTTAGACCTGCAGTCCTTCCCCCTGTTCTTCCATAAGAATCCCCAAGCTCCATCCACTGTTTGGCGGTGGGTGTCTGCGTCCCTCTGAGTCAACTGCTGGGTGGAGCTTCAGAGATAACTTTCTTAGCCTGCCCTTTTGTTATTTCTGTCCCCACCATGCTTAATTGGTAGAGATTTTCTACCTTTGCATAAGAGACCTGTGATATCATAGAAAATTTGAGAGATTCAGGACTTAAGTAAGTGCAGTAGCACTAACCCTGAATGTGGATTTTGGCTGTCAAGTACTGAGGTTAATGTATAAGAAAGAGTGAGTGGCCAGCTTCTTCAAGGTCTCTCTAACTCAGGCCTTGGTCGCAGTACCAAAAACCAGGCTCTATAGTTGAGTTTCTTTGAGACTATTAATATTCAGACCTCGGCCATCCGTTTGTTACTCTGGGGGCTTTCCTGTGCCTTGTAGGCTTCTTAGTAGCATCCCTGGCCTCTTCCCATAGACTCCAGACACACTGATATGGCTGTCAAAACCACTTACAGACATTGCCAGTGTCCTCAGTTGAGAACCACTGCTCTGGGGAAATCCTGTCTGAACCTGCACCCTGGCTCTCCTGTTTACTGAGCGTATGTCTCCATTGCCTCCCAAGGTGAACGGTGGTAATATTGCCTGTCTCCTGTGGTAGGCTTGGGGACATGAGCTAATGTACCTGAGAACACATCAGCTGTGCAGAGCAGACCTAGCAGGACAGACCAGGATAACTTTAGCAGTCACCCTTGCTCGTAGTGCCCCTCACTCCTCGTACTGACATGGACTTGCCTTTCTCACTCATGCCCTCCTGGGATATCTTGGAGTGAATGTGTTTAAATCACAATGACATTTACTTCAGATCGCATGTCTTTGTTAATGAAATGCAGCTTTCCTTTCAGAGTTCCACAGTCATGCCAATTAATCAGCTCCCATGATAAACTCATCAAAAGAGAGCGTGGATTTTATGTGCAGCTACAGAAATGGCAATTCCAGTTAGTTAACAGGTCTTTAAGTGACAAGCTGGCTCCGTGGAATAGCAGAAAGGCCCAGAAATGACTGTAAGCAAGACGGTAATGCCAGTGTGCGGGAGATAGAAATCAGGGATGCGAAGCCCGAGGATTTATTTGATCCATTAACTTGATAGTTTGTTCATTTGTTGGAATCCACCGTCCTATTGGACTGTGGGAAGGAGTTTGTAAAGGTAATCCTCATTTCCCAGGATGCATGTTACTTAGTGCCTGTTTTTTTTTTTTTTTCCTTTTCTCTATAACAGTGGATTTTGAGAAGCAGTGTTTGTGGCTAAAATTGAGAATGGGCCCCCTCTTGAGATAATTTGGGTGTGTGAGCAGACCCAGCAGAGGATGGCATTGGCACACTCTACCTTTGGCCCTAGGGATCCAGCACTGGGTGGACCTGGGGATGTGGTTTGGAAAAGGGAGATGGGAGCTCTGTTCTGGGATGCTGATGTTGGAGGGCAGCCAGACTCAACATGGACTACTCAGCTGAGCTCAGTTTATCCCTCAGTCAGGGTAAGAGAGTGGCTGTGAGTGTGGGTACCAGACTTGGAATAGTTAAGTTGCTGGAGAAGGCTGTTGAACCTTCCTATGCCTTGCTTTCCTCATGTACAATGTCATGCTGGTAAGACAGCCTGCCTCATGGCTTTGTTGTGAAATGTGTTTTAATCCATGTAGCCCAGTGGCTGGAACATATATGCTTGATGGTTGTTAGTTATGACGATATTGTTATTATACATTTAGTTGTGTCTGTGAGTCTGGCATTGTACGGGGGGTAGGATGAAGAATTCACTCCAGTCCGGTACGATATTTCTTGTGCTTACCAAGTGTCTACTGTCTGGAGATTAGAATTAGATTAGATTAGTATTTCCACTGTATCAAAGGCCATGAGGCCACAGAGCCAGAGAAACCTTTTGAGAGGTGGCAGCCCAAACATGAATAGAAGTTGTTCCAGGAACTGAGCCTTAACAACCACAAAAGATTAGACCCGAGATACAGGTAACACTTGTCACTTGTTGCATCCCCCCAGTAAGCCGACATTTATAAACTTGGAAGTGGACAGGCAGGAGGACCAAGGAGAAATGTCTTGGCCACTTTGGTTTAGTGAGCTCATCTTTTAGATAGTATCCATGCCTTTGAGCATGTTTTGTGTCAGGCTTTGCAGCATTGGAGCTGACAAGGCCTAGAACCTAGCGGTGCCTGGTACCCAGCACAAAGCACATAGTCTAGAACCGTTTGGTCACTTATGTTCCACAGAGTCTCTCTTTGTTTCAAGAAACCACTTTATGGGTTTTAATGGGGCTTTCCTTCATGAAAAGGGTTAGCAAGATGGAATACCAGAGGATTGCCTTGGTGTTTCTTCTCATTGGCAAAGACTTATTGGCTGTGTTTTTAAAACATTTTCCGGTCGGTTCCAGCTCTCCTCCTAAGACTGTGTGCAGAGATGTAATGAGGTATTTATGCACACCAGTTAATTTTTTCTTTAAAGTAAAAGGTTATGTGACTATTTTCTTTTTTCCTTCCTTTCCTTCCTTTCCTCCCTCCCTCCTTCCCTCCCTCCCTCCCTCCTTCCTTCTTTTCTTCCTTCTTTCCTTCCTTCCTCGCTTCCTCCCTTTCCTTCCTTCTTCTTTCTTTGTTTCTTTGTAGAGAAAGTACATA
Organism: Grammomys surdaster; assembly: GCF_004785775.1. Lineage (NCBI taxonomy): Eukaryota > Metazoa > Chordata > Mammalia > Rodentia > Muridae > Grammomys > Grammomys surdaster. Next base: position 5,448,043 of record NW_021604732.1, read on the forward strand.
CAATAATCTAGACTCATCTTCTTTACACCACAGGGAAACAAAGAGGGATGCCGGCATTAATTTAGCTTTGAAAAGTTATTAAACTTGAAACCAAGTACCAGGAAGTGTCTCTCCTTGGAAGCATCACACATGGGAAGCCCATTTATTTCTCTAATTATTTAGCAGGAAGCAAGGACCATACACGTGTTTTGGGTGGAAGGTTGGCAGAGTCACATTTATAACAACTTTCAGGTTTGTAATTAATTTTCCTCCAGGTACTGGGAAGAACACATATAAGAAAAAGTAGCGAGTTTTCAAAAGAGAAAGAACATTATAACTTTGTCATAATAAATCATGGCCAAATGATTTCTTTTCACAAGGCAAGTTGTCCATTGACCCACCACACTTATCCAGTAGGGATTCCATCTGAAAAGAGAGGTCAGTGTTTTTATAACTGGTTTGTCAGAACTTCAGTTTTCCTGGTCTTGGCACCAAGGAAGTGCTCACAATGCTCAGAGCAGTTGTGTTGGTGAATGCAAATGACCAGCATGGTTAAAAGACCATCTATTCTTCTTGGTTTTTTTTGGGGGGGGGGGGGGGCTGTGTGTCACTACAGATCTCTTGAAGTTTAACAGTGTGACTCATGGCTTAGAGAATGCTCTGGTAAATGGGAGGCCATGGCTTTGCCTGGTGGCTGACTATATACGGAGATTGAGACCTGGAGGCTGGAGGGCCTCAGGATCACGTGCAAGCTGACGGGGTCAGGGTTGGAACAAGGAAAGGTCATCATTCAGAAACCTCCCTACTACTTACTGGTGACGCAGGGACGATCACAGGGACCTTGTAAGGCTATCATTTGATAATGTTCTTCAAAACCAAGCATGCCAGGTAGGCAGAAGGTGGGAAAATGACTAGAGGCAGGAGAAGACTCCCTCGAGGGCAGAGAGAAGGACTTATTGATTATAAAGAAAGTGAAGGTTACCAGGCCTTGGTAATTCTAGTAACTCTGGCTATTGAGACTGGAGGATTCCTAGCTTAAGGCCATCCTTGACAACCTAGTGAGATTCCATCTCAAAATAATTTTAAAAAGGTGGGAGTCTGAGCATGCAGCTTAGTGGTGGAGTACTTGCCATGTATGAGGGAAGCCTTGGCATTTCATCCCTAGCTCCTGGGAGTGGGGTGGGGTCTCCACTACTGTTGAAAGGAGGGGGATAAAAAGGCAGAATCTTAGTCTCACTGTTTGAGATCCTGTAGGAGTTAAATTGTAGGATTAGTTGATGACTATTTAGGATGATTTCGTATTTTCTAGCCACACTGGAATCTTGGAATAATGCAATCAGATTTCACTTCTTCCCACATTCTGTAGAGCAGTCCTGAGGTCCCAAGCAAGGCTGGCCTGGATGGTTTGCCTGAGCCTCCCTTGGCCTGCTCTCTCCTAGAGGTATGTGTGCCACATCCTATCAGACTTTACACATTATGTTTCTTTCCTTTTGACTGTTCAGTACGAGACCACAGTGTGCTTACCTCAGGGTATCTCCTACAATGTCGGTCTTTGGGAACACTAACTCTTCGGAGCATCTTGAGGCTTTCATTAGAGGCACACAATATGAGCGAACTTGACTGTTGGTATTGCTCTCAGTGAGATCTTACAAGGTTGGGGCAAAGGCCTAGGCAATCTTGATCTTGCTGTATCTTCAGCATCTGGCCTTGCCTATCAGGTACTCTATGGGTGAGTGATGAGCAGGTAGAGGTGGAGGGAAAGATGGCACTGGATCAGTGCAGTTGGCCTTTAAAAGCATATCATGGTCCCCCTCCTAGGAAACTTGGCATGCTGTGGGAGGCATCCTACTTGGTCATTCTCATAAAGCTTTCAAAGAGAAGGAATTAGATGATACCATCTTTCATCTTTGGAGTCGGGCTCACACAGGAGCTTTGTGAAGGCACACAGGCTGAAGAAAAAAATGAATTGGGCACAAATGGGGGTGACTTATCTCATTTTGATGCACACCACAAGGATGAGGGTATAGGAAAATGAACTTAAGAACCCCAGATAGCATTTATTTTGCCTCCTTTCTTGAAAAATCTCTGGACGGTCTTCTGTGATCTAGGTATGTTCTAGAAGCTGGAAATAATATTATGGAACAAATACCTACCCCAAGACACACACAACACACCCCCAACATGAAAAAAAGTTAAAAGTGAGCTTTATAATCAGAAAAAAAAACTGGAAATATGAATCATATGATGTATCTAGAATATAATCCTTATAATTTAATAATAAGAAGACAAACAGCTCAATTTAGAAGTGGCAAAAGATATGAACAGTTTTTTTTTTCCTGATCAAAGTAGCTGTGCAAATGCAGTAAATAGATGAAAAGGTGCTCAGCCTCGTTAGTCACCAGGGAGATGCAAATCAAAACCACAGTGAGGTACCACTTTGTACCTACCGGGAGAGCTTCGATCAAAAAGTCAGGCAATAGCAAGGATGTGGAGAAAAGAAACCCCAGACCCCGCCGGCGGAAATGTCATATGGTGTCGCTGCTTTGGCGAAGAGTGTGAGAGTTCTCTAAAGGCACATGGATTTGATGTAACCCCACCATCTACTCTTAGGTACACAATCAAGAGAAATGTTAGCACGTATCAGCACAGAGCTGGGAGTGGTCCTAGAAACGTTTGTAGCAGGGAAAGAGCAGAGATGGACTGGAGGGAGGGCTCCCTGTTTAAGAGCACATACTGTTCTTGCAGAGGTGCCAAGTTTGATTCCCAACACCCATGCTGGTGGCCCACAACAACTTGTAAATCCTGCTCTAGGGGAACCTGTTGTCTCCTTTGCCACCTGAATTCATGTGCATATATCTACACATACACACACACACTTATACATACTTGAGTAAACATTAAAAAATAAATATTTAGGAAAAGTAGAAATAATATGAATGCCCATCAACAATTGAAGGATTAAGAAAAGGGGCCTATCCACATAGGGGAGTATCATTTTCCCATGAAAGTCATGAAATGAATTAAACACTGACACACACACTAAGCCACAGATAAGCTCTGAGAACATTAAGTCAAAGAACAAGACCTGAATTTGTTCATTAAAAAATCTTCTTAATAGGCATTTGTATATATTACATATTTTAATATATGTATGGCCTAGAGGTTGAGTATAGAAGCCAGGAGTAAATGTGATTAGCATGTAATTTAGGGACGATTAAAACATTCTTAGATTAACTATGGTGACCATCAAGTAACTTCATGAAAATATTGAAAGCCGTTGAGTTTTAGCCTTCATGATTAGGTGAATTGTATAGTTGTGAGTTCTATTTTAATAAAACATTTTTATTTATTCAAAATCATTTGTTGTTGTGGGGGGGTCTTTTTTTGAGTCTTACTCTATAGCTCTAGTTGGTCTGGAACCCATAATGCCACCCAGGATGGCCTTGAACACACAGAAATCCTCCTGCCTCAGCCTCAAGAGTGCTAGGAGTGTGCCATTGTGCCAAGCTTCTGTTTATATACTTGAATAAAAAGCACTAGGATGGGCTCATGTCCTTGTGAAAATATAATCTCGTTCAGGAGATGGTATTTATCAACAGTTACATCAAAGGCTCTATCAGTTAGTTATAAACTATGGTCAGCTGTGTGAAGGGAAGGACATGACACAGGAGAATGGCAGGTGTCACTGGGGGATGGAGAAGAGGTGTGGCTAATACACTCAGTGATTCTAACAGACCTCTAAATAGCAGTGGCTTGCAAAGGGAAAGGTCCTGCTCTTGCTGACGTGAAGAAATACAGTTTGAAAGATCGTATAGTACAGTGCCCTGCCCTACTGTGGGTGCGCATGGCCCACATTGTGTGGCTTGGGAGCAGTTGCACTGTGTTCTCTGTCTCCATGTAGAACTGGGTCACTCTAGGAAATGGGCTTTTTGTGCCAGGAGTGTGTGTGTACCCTGGGGGTTCTGTGAACACAGAAGAGATACAGGGTGATCGTTCAGTCATCTCTGCTATTAATGGTCTTGCTGAGGAGGTGATTCGGTGGGTGAGAGCCTCAGGAGGAATGGGCACCGAGGACAGTTTTCCAGGCCAGGGGTACATGTGTGAGGGTACAGTTGAGACAGGAAAGACCATCTGTCATGTTACTGATTGCTTCTGAGAAAATCTTGCTATGTACTTTAGGCTGCCCTTGTACTCACAGTCCTGATGCAGCCTCTTCTGTGCTGGGATTACGGGAGGCCTCAAACTGATGTTCCTCCTGCTGCAGGCACGTGAGTGTTGAGATTATAGGCCTGCACCACATGCCCAGTGTGTTTAATGATTACTTATGAACTTGCCTATCTTGTGTCCCAGATCCTTATGTATCAAGAGTGTCCAGTTTGTGCAGGCAGTGCCTCTGGATTTATCAGGGATTTCTCTTGTGTCTTTACAGGGCTGGCAGGATCTGGCCTGCGAGGAAGGACCATGACTCATCTGGAGAGTCTATGTGTATCCTCAGCTCTGAGAACTGAATTCCATGGGTTATATCAATGTCAGACCTGTGAAGTTCAGTTCTTCAGCTGGGATAGCTCTGTCATCATGGACCTGAGGAACACTGGCTCAGACAAACTCTGAAGGCCTTCTTAGTCTGCCAAGGAACTTGAAGAGTGGAGAGAGTGGGGTGAAAGGTGGAACTGGTGGCCCTGTGGGGACCCATGTTGGATTGATGTGTATTCTAGTTTCATTTCTGTTGCTCTGATAAAGTATCTTGACAAAAACAATTTAGGAGAAAAAGGGGTTATTTAGATTATAATTCCAGGTTATAGTCCATCATTATATGGAAGACAAAGTAGGAACTTGAAGCAGCTAGTCTCATCCATAGTCAAGAAGAAGAAGAGAGCTGGACATTGTGGCACACACCGTCACTCCCAGAATTTTGGAAGAAGAGGCAGGTAGCTCTCTGATAGGCCAGCCTGATCTATAGAGCAAGTTGCAGGCTAGCCAGAGCTATATAGTGAGATTGTCTCAACAAAGAAAAAGAAAAAAAAAGAAAAATTTAGAGGAAAAGAACTTCCTACATGCTTACCGGTACTTGACCCCTCTCTACACTTAAAGAGTCTAGGATCACCTGTATAGGGAATGATGCTGCCTACAGTGGGCTGAATCTTCCTATATCAATGAATATAATCACTATATCCACCCACAGATATACATAAGTCAGCCTGATCTAGATGATCCCTCACTAAGACTCTTTCCAGATGATCCCAGATTGTGTCAGGTTGACAGTGCTAAGCAATATAGTATGGAAATTCCTCCTCTGGTTGGGAAAAGCTTGGCATCCTAGAAACAGCCTCACTGAGTGGTTCTTGCGGCTGTGACTCTTGTTTACATTTACTGATGATTTAGGATGAGTCAGGAATGAAGGGGTCTAAGTGCAGTGCAGCTGTTATAGGAGACTCTTGGGAAACACCACTTTAATGAAGCTTGAGACACACAGCATTGCCAAGCAGGGAGTTCCCAGTCTCTTTATGGGACCAGATGGAATTAATTGTATGTGACAATTATCCTTTAGCATGGTCGGCTGAGGTATCTGGCTGCTTTTTCAAATATGTAGCAAAGAAGGGTAAAGAACATATGGTTCTTATGGCCCTGTATCCCTTTATTTGGACCTATGCTTTCTTGTCTACTTTAAGCAAACAAGGGGTAGAGTATCCTTTTGCATCCCCGTATAAGACAAAAGAAGTTGTAATTAGACTCCACTGTAACTGCCAGTTTCTCCCAGGAATGAGGATTAGGAAGCCTTAGAAAGTCTATTTGTACACTAAATGTTGGGGCTCAGGTCTTTGTAGAAAGGCAATAGAGACCTTTGTTGCTAAGCGTGTTGGGTCTGTTCTGAGAGTTGGGCTTGATCTGCTGATGCTGATTTCTGCTGGAAGTAGTACCTGGACTTTAGTAAGCTTTTGACTTGGTGGGGAATTAGGAATGTGTCCTGTCTTTTGGGAACTCCTCTTTGACTCATCACTATGTCTTGATGTCCTGGGATTTCCTTCTCACTCTTGTCTCTTCATGAAAAGAGAGGAAGGCAGCATGAGGTGGGGGACCCTACAGCACATACATGCTCAGTCTTTCTTCCCAGGAACATAGGTGTTTACTGTGTACCAGCTCCTAAATTCAGGGCTTTGCCTGTGTGATCTCAGTGAATCTTACTAAGCCTCATCTCCATAATGTAGACACATCAACAAAAGGATTTTTTTCTGTTGCTATGATAAAATAGCCTGGCAAAAATCATGGTTGATTTTGGCTCACAGTTCAAGTGAGGAAGTTATAGCATCAGAAGCTCGAGCTGCTGATCACATGACATCTGCAGACAAGAACTGAAGAGCAGCAGATGCTCACAGCTCACTTTCTCCTTTGCATGGCAGTCCAGGACGCCACCTAGGGGAGGGTGCCACCCTCCTTTATGGTGGCCCTTCTCACCTAAATTAACTTAATCAAGATAATCCCTCACAGACATCCTCCATGGGTAACTTAATCTAAATAACCACTCATAGGGATAGCTGGAGATATATCTCCTAGACAATTTCAGATCTTGTCGAGTTGATGCCAAAAAGGTTGTCAAATTACAAAAATCTGAACCATGCCGGGCAGTGGTGGTGCATGCCTTTAATCCCAGCACTTGGGAGGCAGAGGCAGGCGGATTTCTGAGTTCGAGGCCAGCCTGGCCTTCAGAGTGAGTTCCAGGACAGCCAGGGTTACACAGAGAAATCCTGTCTCGAAAAACCAAAAAAAAAAAAAAATCTGGACCAGACTCAATGGGAACAATTCAGCCACAGTAGCCTGAGAAGCAAATCCATGCCTTGCTCAGCCATTATCAGAGAAGCTTCCTACTCCAGAAGTTGGGAACAAATATGGAGATCCAGAGTCAGACTGTATGCAGGGAGCGAGAGACCTCAGAACACTCAACCTTAAGAGGGATGTCTCCGCCAAATCCCTCCTCTCCAGCTCAGGGAACTTTGCAGGGAGCTTTGCAGAAGAGGAGGCTGAAAAGGTGCAGGAGGCAGAAGGGATGAAGGGTACCAAGGAATCAAGGCCTTCTAGACATAACAGGGCAAACATTCAATGGACTCACAGAGGGCATGGCAGCATGCCCAGGGGCTGCTCAGGTTCTGTACCAAATGGGACTCTAGAGCCAAGAGCAGAAGTAGACACATGGTCCCAATCCTAACCCAGAAGCTATCTCGAATAATAGCTATGCACAAATGCAAAGTCAGTTTCCTTTAAGGGAGTCTTAGGGGGAAACAAACCACTCTCGGTCCCCATGCCCAAGAGTAGATGGCCAACACAAAACAAATTCAACAGTATATTGGAGGCTCTTTGTCTTCTAATGTTAAGTCAGGGCTTTTCTGTTTGTTTGTTTAACCTTACAGGTCCTTTGTGTATATATTATGGCTTCTGGTTTTGTGTTTTTCTGGGCTTCCTGTGTGGGTGAATGAGTCTCTGCATCTGTGAGTTTTTTGTATTTTTTTTTCCTTTGGCTCTTTTTCTTGTTTGGTTGTTTTGTTTTATTCTGATTTTTTGTTTGTTTTTGACTTATTTTGTACTATTATCACTTCTTAGATGCCTGTTTGTTTTCTAGGTAGGGAGAGACAGAGGGGTGTGGAGCAGGATGGAAGGCAGGGCGGTGGGGAGGAACTGAGAAGGGTGGGGAGGGAAAGTATCACTAGAATATATTGCATTCTAAAGCTGAACCATGCTCTTTGGATGGAAGAGGGTTGCTTAGCGATCAATCCCTGGGCTCTACTGATTAAATCATGGCCTCTCAACCCCTCTCTGCCCGATTCTATCCTGTGCTTATCTGACCCTTAGCCAGTGACTTGTCCTAGAATCAGAACATTGGCAAATTTCAGCTGAGACCAGAGGTCAGTGTTGACATCCCAGGTTGCTAGGGAGGATTAGGATTTGTATCTGAAACTTCCAGGGCTCTAGGCTCAATACTTCTGTATGGCAGAAGAGAACCAGAGGTCTGCCTTTCTAACAAAGGATGATTTTTTTCAAAGTTGATTCTTCCTGAAGATAAACCATACACTAAGCTCTACCTGTGAGGAGTCAATGGTAATTTACTAAATAAAAGGATGCTTCAGGCTCAGAGTGTGGCTTAGCAGTTGCTTACCATAATAAGCAAGGTTCTTGGGTCTATTGCCAACTCTGCAGAAAGAAAAAAAAAATTGTTTTAGTAGAATGTGTGTAAAGAATTCATTAAGTAATCGACTGGCTAAGGAGTTTCGAGGTATTTGCTTTATCAAAACTTACTTCAGAGGGCTGGAGAGGTCTCAGTGGTTAAGAGCGATTCTTGGTCTTATAAGTTCAGTTCTTAGTACCCACCTCAGGGCGCTCAAAGCTGCTTGTGATATAGCTCTGGGGGATGCCAAGCCTTCTTCAGGACTCCATGGGTAACCTGTGCTCATGTGCTCAAACCTAACACACAACAGAAAGAGATTCATTGTGTGTAAGTGGAAAAAAATCAGGTTACCCCATAGGTCATATTCTGTTTGAATTGATGTGTGATTATAAATTATAGGCTATTATAAGTTGTAGGAGTAAGTGTATTGAAAGATGATTGTCAGTTTATTAACAGGGACTTTTTTTCTCTAGGGTAAGACTTGAGATTCATTTTTCTTTCTTTGTAATTCTCTTTATTGTTTGACCCTGACTCTGAGCATTTGCAATTAAAATAAATTATTGTAAAAGACTTAGTGCGCAATTGTACTGATTCCAGACGGCATTGGCAAGGAGAGATGACTGTAGAGGTGTTTATGGTATGTTGCTTGATGACAGAAGAATTAACAGGCAATGTGTACTATTTTTCTCGTGTGTGTGTGTGTGTGTGTGTGTGTGTGTGTGTGTATGAGCATATGGGGGCCTGTTGTTGATGCTGTGGATCTTCCTCCACCATCTCTACTTTATTTAGTGAGACGAGGTCTCCTGTTGAACTCAGAGATTGTCAGTTCTGCCTAGTGTCGGCAGCTTATCCCAGGGATCCATTTCTGCCTCCCCATTTAGGGATTGCAAGTGGTGGCTATACCTGTCCAGCTTTTTATATGGGTTCTGGGCATGTTAACATTGGGAGCTTCCCTCACACCTTATAGCAAGGGCTTTATCTACTGAGCCATCTCCTCGGTGCTGTTTTTTTTTTTCCTCCTAGAAGTTATGAATAGAGGCTGGAGAGATGGCTCATCAGTTAAGAGTACTTATTACTCTTATAGAGGACCCAAGTTCAGTTCATAGCACCCAGAGGGCAGCTCACAGCTTCCTGTAATTCAGCCCCAGGGGATCTGATGGCCTCCAATGGCTTTGTTGGGCACCTGCATATATGTACATACCCATGCCATACATGCATAAAATAAAAACAAGTCAATCTTTAACAAAAACGTTATATAGGGTGTAAATTTGTGTGTGTGTGTCCAGTGTATGGTAGCAAGTAATTTGTTTGCTTAATTATTATTTTTGCCTAACCAAAATAAAAACCAACCAACAAACCAACCAGCCAACCAACCAACCAACCAACCAACCAACCAACAGCATAGATGTGCTGCTTCCTGTGTGTATAGGTGGCTTTTCAACATGTATCTTGTACCAGCAGCATCACTGAATCTGGAAACTGGTTAGTAATGCACATCCTTAATCTTGCCCAGGTTCTACTGGAGAAAAAAGAAAGATCCATTGAAATAGAGCCAGGGTGGGGCTGAGCAATTCGATGGACCCAACCCATTGTGTGAGTCTCCTATTTGCAGCTGCCAATGTCAGTCAAAAGATACCCTTATTTGACAGAACTGAATTTTAGCTCACAGAGACCTGGAAGACTCTGGGCCCACACAAACATATGCAAAACCCATCTATCTCTGAGAACTGAAGAGCTGGGCCACAGAACTTCCAGACTGTTGCTGAGGGTTTCCACCAGGGGAGAGTCTATTCCAAGTTCGTTTGAGAAAATGTTCAAATTTGTTCCTTGTCAGTTTCACACATGTATTTAATTTACTCTTCATGAATTCTGTTTACTCTTCTTGCACTTTCTCTCACTCCCGTTATCCCCCTCTCTTCCCTACATGCCTCATTCATGTCTTTTAGCCTATGACTTGCTAATATAAGTCAGGACTGGGCCTGTATGGCCATGGGTTTGGAACTGTTCACTATAGCCTGATGGGTTCCCTGATAAACAGCTGAAGACAGTGAATGTCCCTCCCAAGAATCCAACAGTAGCCAATAGTGCATCATGGAGAAGGACTTATGAGCTCCTCCCTATTCTGTGATTGGCTGTTGACAGGTTCAGTCTTGTATAGGATGGGGCAATCGCCTTCAACTTCGTTGGTTCTCTAGATTCTTAAGATATAGTTTTCAGTATATTAATTCACCTGAAAAAGCTATTAATGAAGGCAAGTCCTAGGTCACTCCCCAGCCCAGGGACTCAGCCTCTCCAGGGATCGGTCATCTTAACCCCCACCCAGGATGGATTCCATCAAGCACTTTCTAGGACAGCACTGTATTCCTATGTTCCTTTCTGGTTTTTTTCCCCCTTTATTCCTGTGATCGATGGGATCTCTGAAGCAAATTCATCATTCTTGGCTCCTCAGGAAGAGCAGCTCAGATATAGCTAGAGACGAGTCTTGGGAATAATGATAATCATAATGGAAGTATTGATTAGCCATCTTCAGACAACAAGGAAGGTCGTGATTTATCAGTTCACGATGATGGGCTATTTGGGAAGTTGGACACATGGCCGTCTGAGTAGCCGGGGCTCTGCCAGGTTGCTGTGATCCAGTGGTTCTAGTGGATGATTCATCCAGCAGCCAACTCTTTACTGATCAGACAGGAAAATTCCCCTTTTGTAGATTTGTTTAACATGGAAACTCTCTTGTTTTCTTTTAGTATTTCAGGGAGGCCCATGTTGGGGTATCCATGTGGTTGGGGAGTCTAGAAAAAACACTCTGGGGTAGAAGTTAGGGAACCTGGCATCTTGTCTAGCTCCTCTTTACTCTTCTTCAAACTAAGCTGATATTTACGACTGGTTTTAGAAGGAAGTTCTGCCCCTGTCTCTTGGGGGAACCCTTCCAAATAGAAGTCAACTCTGCTTCTCTCTCTCTCTCAATCCAGAATATCTTATTTATTCATTGGCTTTTCACATATGTGTATAATGTACCTTGATAATATCTACCCCTGACTCTCCTCTCCAACTCCCCTTAGAGCTCCCAACAGGACCCCTCCCACCTTCAAGTTCTCCTTCAATTTTAATTACCTATTGAGGCCATTTGTTGTTCACATGTTGCATGGGGATGGGGCCAAGAATGAACAACCTGCCTGTAGCCACACCTGCAAAAATAAAAAATTATTTTCCTTCTCCCAGCAGCTGGCAACTATCAATAGCTCCTCAGCATGGAGTGAAGCCTCATGAGCCCCTTCTCCCATCCATGTTGAAATACTGCCTGGTTTTATCTTGTGCAAGTCTTGTGCAGGTGACCATAGCTCTGAGTTCATGAGTCCAACATCCAGGTCTTGTCTAGAAGGCAGCATTTCATAGCTCTCCTTCCATCCTCTGGTCCTTAACCCACCCCCTCCCCTTCCTTAATGCTCCCCGAGTCCTGGTGGGGTCTTACTCTCTCATTCTTGAGAAGATGTAAGCAACATGGCAATTTTCATTATAGGGTGTTTCACAGTTCCTCACTTGTCTTGAGAATATTTCCTTTTTCTAGATCTGCATTTGAAGTTCACATGGGACATGTCTGGTATGATGTTAATTTAACTGCCTGGTAGAATCCAGTGTCCTTTCAGGACCCTCCCTGAGGGGATTTGCATTTTATTGAAGCATTTTAATGAATATCAGTGTATTTTTGGAATGTAGCATTCACACCATGATGGAACAGGTCTTCTTCCTATGTTGATTTTAGATAGGAGAAGATGGAGTTTTCAACATGATTTTTCCTAGTGACATGAAGTTGAGTTTCAAAACATCAGTCAGCATGTAAAGTAGAAACAGTTAAATCTAAGTATTCATAGGAAGACAACTTTAGATGGTAGTCCTTGATTTTTTTACCTTGGGATTTTTTAAAAAAATAATTATTTATTTATTTTATGTATGTACACTGTAGCTGTCTTCAGGCACACCAGAAAATGGTATTGGATCCCATTGCAGATGGTTGTGAGCCACCATGTGGTTGCTGGGAATTGAACTCAGGACCTCAGTCTTAACTGCTGAGCCATCTCTCCAGCCCTTCTACCTTGTTTCAAGACAGGTTTTCTCTGTCACTGTGTTGACCAGGCTTGTGGGCCCTGAGCTTCCAGAAAGCCCTAGTCTCCAGTACCTATGTACCATGGCAACCATGTGGAGGTCAGAGTATAGGAGTTGGTTCTCTCCTTCCATTATGTGGGACCTTGTGACTGAACTCAGGTTGTCAGGCTTGGCAGCATGGGTCATTTGTGCCATCTTGACAGCACAACTGTGTTAGCTTTTAAGTAAGTTCTGGGGATTGGAACTCACTGTACCAGGCTTGTGTGATAAGCACTTTTACCCACTGACCCATCTTACCAACTCTTTCTGTTTATTGAGACTGTCTTAAAATGTAGCCCTGGTTGGTTTTGAACTTGTTATACCAAGGTGACTTTAAACTTGCAGTGATCCTTCTATATCAGCCTCCTGAGCTGATGGAATTATAGCGCTACTGTGCCACACCTGGTTATGTTTTTTTTTTTTAAACTGAACATACTTTTTGTATAGAAGTAATAAACATGTAAATATAAGTATCATGAGCATATTACAATTTTTTTGGAAATATGGCAGGGCATAAAAGAAAATACAATTATTAAAATTTAAAATTATAGACTGATTATGTGTTTTATTCCTGGAAATATGGCCAATTTAGAAAATCATGAAGAAAAATATATTCACAAACAGTACACAGATTACCATTTTAACTTCATCCTTTTTTCTTCACGGTAATTTATGTGTGCTTGCTCTGTTTTCTTTCATCTTTTTTTTTTAAAAAAGATTTATTTTATTTATGAGTACACCATTGCTCTCTTCAGACACACCAGAAGAGGGCATCATACCCCATTACAGACAAGCTGTGAGCTGCCGTGTGGTTGCTGGGAATTGAACTCAGGACCTCTGGAAGAGCAGCCCGTGCTCTTAAACGCTGAGCCATCTCTCCAGCCCACTCTGTTTTCATTTTTTAACATTTTATCACAAGCATATCCTTATATTATATGGCCCGCTTTTGCATTCTAAATGACCGTGTCTGTTATATGTGGAGGTGGAGTGGCTGTATATTTTAAATTGGGGCTTCTGACTTCCAATTTGTCTGTCTGTCTATCTATCTATCTATCTATCTATCAACTATCTATCATCTATCTGTGAAAGTCACAAACTCTGTATGTCCCTAGGCAATTTCACATATGTATATAGTATATACTACTCCTCTTTCTTCCCTCTCCTCAGGAGAATTAGAACAGCGTGGGATCTACTTAGTTGTTAATAGATGCTAGTGTTGAGGACATAGTACATGCCAAGCTGTTTTAAGACCCCCAATAGGTTCTCATGAGGGCTCCTACCTCCCACCACTTTTTTTAGGTTATTCTCGTGATGCAGACGAGGTCACAGAGGCACAGGCAGGAGAAGGGCTAGAGAACATTCCTTTGAGCAGTTCTCAGTTCTCATGCGAGAGACCTCTGTGTGCAGTGGATGATGGTTAACATAGAAACTCACAACTGGTCAAAGTGCAGAGACTGTGCTAGTGGAGTGCTCACCTGTAAATGGGACGTCTGCAAACACCCCTTTGCCTCAGAGACAATCTTATAAGACAGATCCAAAGATTGTAAGAGCCAGAGGTCGGGAAGATCAGAGCAAAATAGTCCCCTCTGGATGTGCACTCGTGAACTCGCAGCATCTATGTCTGCCTGCACAAAACTTTCATAAGGTCAAGCTAATTAACATCTCAGCATGGATAGGGGAGGACTCATGAGTTCCCACCAATAGCTGAGGAGCTATGGACTGTCAATAGCTGCTAGAGGAGGGAGAGTCAGTTCTCTTTAAAGTTGCAGCCTCTGGTAGGTAGATTGTGCTCTAGCAGGTGGCCCATGGAGTACATGGGCAAAGCAAACTGGACTTGTGGCTTATTAAAAAAAAAATAGGACATGAAATCAAGAGGAAGGATGGTGGTTGACAGTGGGTCAGAAAGGAGTTAGGAGAGGAGTGAGTGAATAGGACCCACATGTCTTATATGGATATATAAAATTCTCAAAGAATTAATAAAAATATTCTATTAAAAATAATGCATTCCAACTTGTACAGCCACTATTGAATTCAGTGAGGTAGTGCTTCTGAAAGCTAGGAATTGATCTACGTAAAGATCCAGCTATAGGACTTTTGGGCATATACCCAAAGGTCTCTACAGCCTACTACAGAGACAGTTGTTCATCTATGTTTGTCTCTGCTCCATCCATAACAGCCAGAAATTGGAAACAGCATAGATGTTTGTTAACAGATGAATGAAAAAAAAAATGGTACATTTATACAATGGAGTATTATTCAGCTCAAAAAAAAATCACAAAAACAAAAACACCACCACTACCACCAAACCTGAAATCATGAAATTTGTGGCTTTATTGGTGGAGCTAGAAAAAAAAATCATTCTGAATGAGGCAACCCCCGCCCCCCAGACCCCAAAAGACAAATATGATGTATACTTGCTAATATGTATATGTTACCTGTTAAGACTTTGATAAGCAGGCTTCAACTCATATGACTATAGAGGTTAGGTATAGAGTAAGGGATTGAGGGAAGGGGAAATAGACTATATAGTTATCGATAGACAGCGAGTGGGTGGGAGAATGGAATTAAAAGGAGGATTAAATAGAGAGGAGAAGGGAAGGAGGGGATAAGACAGGGAGTACAGGAAGGACATCTAATACCAAGGGCCATTTGAGGGGTCATATGGAAGCCTACTACAGTAGAAGCATCTTAAAATACATACATATATGAAAGAAATCTAAACAGAGTCAGGAAACAATGGGGAAGACAAAGCCCCAACTAGATATCTTTTGACATCAAATAAAACCTTCAGTTCCAGGAATAGGTTCCATCTAGTTGAGTGATTGGCTAAATGAGCACTATGGAAATCCCCAAACAATCCAGGTTATTGCCAGAGCTCTTGGTTGTTCTCCAGAAACTGACAGCAAGGCCTCCCTGCTGAAGACATCACTCTTGCAACTCACTGAATATGGAGAAATCAAACTGGTGCCTACCCAGAACCTTTACTCCTACTGACTAGTGTTTATGCTACCAGAAGGTACTCTGTATGAACACTACCAGAGGAGAAAGCTAAGCACAAATCCGGCTACAAACCCTTCCATCTACAATGGTGACCTGTGTATGGTCACAGTAGTGGCAGCAAAGATGAAAGTAACCACCCACTATCTTATTGGATTTAAGGTCTACTCCATGAGACAGAATCCATGCTTGACACTGCTGGGTAGCTAAGAACTGTAGCAATATTTTTTAATATATAAATCTTGGTGCCGGCACATTCTTGCTACCTGCCTCAATGCTTTACATTCTCGAATGAATAATTATATAAATACTGGCTGCATGTTTCTCAGTACCTGCCCCAATGTTCTGGGTTCTTGAATGAAACACGCACACACACACACACACACCCTTACTTTTTGATATGCTTTAATCGGCTCAATGGCTGGGCTACTTCCTAACCTCTATCGGTTAATCCACCCCACCCTCCCACCCCACTGATAATCCTGAGTTATTAGTTACTAAATCCTCCATTCTATCTTGGCTTATCTGGCCCCAGAGTGATGCCTAGCTGGCCCACACTCTCCAGCTTCTTTATATGCCAGCTATGCCTCCCTGTCCTCCACTCTCCTCAGGCATGGCGGCTTTCCTCTCCTCCTTCTCCCGGCATGGCAGATCTCCTCCTTTCTCTTCTTTCTCCCTGTCCCTAGCCTGGGAATCCTTAAAAGTCCTGTTTCTGTCTGCCCTGCCCAGTCATTGGCTTTCGACATCTTTATTTACCAATCAGAACCAACTGGGGGGCAGGGTCCCTCAGTGTCTTACTGGCAGACACTCATGCAAACAGGTTTTTGGGGAACATAATTAGCATACTCTGAGCACTCGTTCAGAATCGAACCAGGTTCTGCCCCTGTCCTGGGCTCTGCCTTCCCCCTTCTGTCTGGTGCATGGACACTCTGAGGGGAAGCATGGATGGGAACCTCTGTTCCTGACTCCCGGCACTCGGCCAGCAGCGCCTGGGTACGCAGGAGACTGGAAACCACAGCAAATGTCCCAGACTCTGCTGTTTTCCACTCTGGGAAAACAGGGACTGACAACTCCTATTATGGACTGCATTCTGCCCCCCCCCCCCCGCGCCCCACACCCCAGTGGTGGGCTAGAGGCGCTCCAGGCATCCTAGTGATGAGGCAGGACAAAGCCTGGTAAAAGCCCCGCAATGAGTTCTTTTGTTTAGAGAAAAACACTAGTCTGAATCCACCACCAACTCACACTGGTTCAGAAGCTTGGTGAAGGTTTCTGTCTCAGCTTCCTTCTGTTGGATTTTAAGATCGCAGCAGTCGTTCAAGATACTTACCTTCTAATTCAAGAAAGAAGCCGGGACAACAACGGCTCCAACTGATCACATCTGTTCCTTTTACCAGGAAAGCACATGTTCCCCGAAGCTGCTCTCTTTCCCTGCCCACACGTGTTTTACCTGATCTTGGCTAATTGCAGGCAAGGGTGGGGAAACGATTCCCCTTTCCAACCTCTGGAACAAAAAGTGACTGCGAAAGAGGGGATTGGGGTTGATTTAGATCAATCATCCAGCAGTGGCGGGATGGAGGAAATTGGGCTCCTCACAAATTTGTGTGTTCAAGGCTTAAGTACAACGTGGATGCATTGGAGTCGGGTCCTTTAAAGGTTATTATGGTGGATGAGATCATAAACGTGAAGCTTCGATTCCATGTCTAGGCTATCTATGGTTATAGATTGTGTGAGAAGCTGGTGTGTAGATATGTGCCTGTCATCCCAGCACTTGGGAGGGAAAGGCAGGAGAACTGTTTGACAGCTGGGCTGTAGAGTAGGAGCGTGTATGTGTGTGTGTGTGTGTACGCGCGCGCGCACGCATGTGTGCAGAGTGAGCCATGCACATAGCCCTACATCCCTATCTTTGCCCACCCTAGGAGGTCATATAGCTAGGTAGCCAGGTTAAACTTCCTCTCCCCTTATAAGGTCATGCCTGGAATTCCTTCTCATGCAAACCAGGCGTCCTCAGCACCCTGGCCCTGGCAAATGAGGTGCACTCGCTCCAACATCCCCTACTCACCCCAAAAGGTTTAATGAGCTGTCTCACTGAAGCTGCCTTCCAAGTGTCTGTTCTCTTACTGTTCACTGATGCCTGAGGTCTCTTAGCTTCCGGCCAGCTGACCTTGTGTCCCCTCTTCGGATTCTCTGGTTGTGATTGCGGTCATCACTGTTCTACAGCTGGGGAAGCAGATCCCGAATGGCTCATGTATATGAGGATCCAGCAAGCTGGTCACCGGGGGGGGGGCCCTGACTAGACCCTGGCTACACTGGCACCGTGATCTCAGACTAAAACCCCAAGACTGTGGGATTGTTCTTTTATCCTAGAAGCTGAGCTGTCTTGAGATAACTGGCTACCAGCAGACATTCAAGCCCTGGTCATGCTTGACCCTGGCATTCTTCTTCACACTAGAGAGCCAAGAATCAATAGGAATCTGCTGTTTTCTCACTTCTCTGGCTTCGGCTAAGAAGTGGTCCAGAGCCTGTCAAACCTCATCTTTCTGTGAATGTAGCACCATCTCATAAATGCTAATGTTTTCAACTGTACTAGCAAGCACCACACAGTACTACTAGAACAGGAGTGGCTTTATACATTATTTATCTGTAGTGTATCTATTCAGTCATTTTCTTTCTTACTTTTTTTCCCCCCCAGAGAGCGATTTCTTGGCTTTCATAAACTTGATAAGAAACCAGAAGCTGACAGGGTCTGGTTGCCCAGGCTGGGACTCAGGAGTGAAGGATTCATAAGCTGTGGGGTTGAAGCCACCTGTAGCATAAACATCTCTTTGTGAAGTCCAGTGATCATCAAGTGCTTCCCTGTAAGTAACATGAGATGTCTGAAAATGGTGGCACTTACTCCAGCATATCCGGTATGTTCCAAAAAGGAAACTATCATTTACTAATGTTTTTCAGTTATGGCTAGTTTCTAAAAGGTTCAGACTGATAATTCTTGTCACTGGGGATACACTAATGCATAAAATAGACATGAATGTTTTCATGGAATGACATTCTAGAAAGTGGAGATTTTGTGTATAAAGCTGGCTTTTTTTTTTTTTTTTGGAGTCTTGATATGTAGCTCAGGCTAACCTTAAATTGATATGTGTTAGCTTTCACAGTTCTGGGATTATTGGCTGGTACACCACTATGCCTGGTTAGATTTCTGGCCTTTTAAAGTATCAGTAAGATGATTCTGGATGGCTTTTCATCATGGTAACTATCACCTGGTCTGTAATTAGTCACATTCCCTGGTACTCCCTGTTGTCACATTTGACCTACATGTTGTCACATTTGACCTACATGTTGTCTCAATGGCTAGATACCAATATTGTTATTGCTATTTTTATTATTTTATTTTTTTATTATTATTGTTATTGCTATTTTTATTATTAATTGTCATTTTCAAACAAAGAAACTGAGGTTCAGACAGCGGCATTAGGTTGCCTTAGGACTTCCAGACCAGCAGGTGGAGCGGGCTAGGAGCAAAGTTCTTCACAGCCCCAGAGACTGAGGTCTCTGCCATCCTATGGAGCATCAATTCAGAAGGCAGAAACACAGGTACACCGCCCAGCAAACACACCCAACCCATAGAATACCAAGTTAAAGAGGTATCTTGGCAGGAAACAGATGGCACCCTTGAGTTAGGATAACTCTAGCCTAGTTTCATATAGAAACTATTTACAAAGGCGTGGGCAGAGTGGAGGGAAACCACAAGGCACAGTAGTGGGACTTCCGATTAGTAATGGTTGTTTCCTACAGCTCCCCTAGGCCCTTGGAGGACAAATGAGGGGGCAGGTTCCAGGAAGTGAAGAGGTTGACAAGACTTGGGGGGATGGCTGCCTTATTGGAGCCCAAGTGTTTGGCAGGGGACCCCAAGGAGGGAATAACACCCCTATTTTACCCCCTGAGTTCTCTTTGCTTTTTCTGGCTAGTGACAAACATGTTTGGCAACTAGGGCAAAGGGCCCTTGTAGAGCAGTCTGGGAGCGCACAGCGGAGAAGAGGAGAGTGAATAACTCAGGGCGGGTGGGTGAGATCAGCAGCTCAGGGGGATGTCCCGGCAAAGAGCACTGGTGGGTGAAAGTCAAGGTGCCGCCATGAAGCATGTGACTCTGAAGAAGGGTTGTTTTACACGGAAGGCATTTGAGGCTCAGCAGATGTAGTAAAGAGCTTTTCTGGACCCTCCCTGATGTGACCAAAAAGCAGAAACTTCTGAGGATTGTGGCCAGCCATGAGTCCCCCTTCCCTGGGAAGATGGAGAGTGGCAGGGAGTGGTCTGTGCAAACAGATGGATACCACAGCGATGATAGTCTCTTTATTTGACCTCCGTGTTCCACCACCCAGAAGCATACAACCCCTAGTCGTTTACACTACTCTTGGTTTTCCGCGTATATTGTCTTAGCCTCGCCACTTTGTGGGTATTTCCTCCTCATCAATGAACTCCTCTTCCACAGACACATGGCTTGCAACAGAAAACACAGCTTGTCTGCTCGTTCCCCTCCTCCCCCTCCCCTCTGCTCGCGTTAATCTGCATTTTGGTGGTGTGCTTTGCTGTCAGTGCCATCAGGGAACTTCCGTTAGCACTGCTGGCTGGTAGGAAGAGGAGCATCCCTTCCCCCTCAGGAATCTCATCCTTCACTTAGGTAAAGCTGGATCCTTGACTATGCTTCAGGAAAGAATTTCAGAACAAAACAGAATGAGGAAAAGTGAATGAGTTTATGAAGTAGACAAAGATGGTGCACGATTCAGATTTAAGCATGGGATTGGGGAGAGAGAGCTTAAGAAAAAAGGCTATAGTAATAGTGCATACGAGAGCAGGCTTTTCAAGGAAGTGATCCCTCCTCCTCCTCCTCTCCTCCCCTCTCTCCTCCTCCTCCTGCTCCTCCTCCTCCTGCTCCTCCTCCTGCTCCTCCTGCTCCTCCTGCTCCTCCTCCTCCTCCTCCTCCTCCTCCTCTTCCTCCTCCTCCTCCTCCTCTTCTGATTTTTTTCCCCCCCAAGACAGGGTCTCACAGCTTTGGCTGATCTGTAACTTACAATGTAGACCAGGCTGGCCTTGAACTTAAAGAGATGTACACTTGCCTGCCTTTGTCTCCCAACCTTTGGAGAAAAGATGAGATTATTATACCCAACTTAAGTCTCTTAAAGTATATCTACCCCCCTCTCTGTCTCTCTGTCTCTCTCTCTGTCTCTGTCTCTCTCTCTCTGTCTCTCTCTCTGTCTCTCTCTCTGTCTCTGTCTCTCTCTCTCTGTCTCTCTCTCTCTGTCTCTCTCTGTCTCTCTCTGTCTCTCTCTGTCTCTCTCTGTCTCTCTCTCTCTCTCTCTCTCTCTCTCTCTGTCTCTCTGTCTCTCTCTCTCTCTCTCTCTCTCTCTCTCTCAGAGGACAGCTCTCTGGAGTTTGCTTTCTCCTTCACTGCGTGAGTTCCAAGGACTGAACTCAGGTCTTCAGGCTTTGTAGCAAGCTCCTTTACCCTCAGAACCATTTCTCTGGCCTCTATTTGTTGTGTCTAACATCCATTATTGAGCTATCTCTTGGAAAAGGTAATAGTGTCCTTGTAGGCAACGGCAACCTTGAGAGTGTCAGTTGTGTTGAAGTTTGGGACTCTCAGCTAGCAGGAAGTACAATGGAGTTCCTGAGGGAGGGGTTTCCTCCTCTTCTCATAGTCCCTCCATTTTCGTCTTGCTAGACTGACTCAGACTGAGCTATGGAACCAGGACAGAGGAAACTTTCTCTCCTGGGGCAGTGAGGGTGAGTGAGTGAAGAGGTAAAAATTAAGATGAATTCAAAGTTGACTCCTTCCAGCCTGGGAGGAACTTCCCCTGACCCCTTGTCTCCCAGACCACTGATTGCATACCATACTTTCCCATTTGCAGCACAGGGCTGACTCCATCCCAGCGACTGTCTAATGGACCACTGGTTGACCTAACCAGAATGGTTTCTTCCACATTTTATTTCAGATGACTGGCAGAGCGTGTAGATAACCCTTCCTTTTAAAAGCTCCATCTCAGCATACTCATGACAGGCCATCCTGCTTTTCAAATTCCCCCAAATCTTTTATGCTTAATCCTTGTCAAATGCCATATATCCTGGTAAATGGAGCCGTTTATTAATGCCACTAAACGCCTGTTTTAGAATTCACGGTTTCTGAAAACTACAGCCCGTGGCTCGGGATCTTTAGCAACGTAGATTCCCACGAGTGTATTTCAATCATCTTCATGGTGACATTTCCCAGCATCCACCCTAGAGACTTTTATGAATGTCGCTGTCATCCTATGTAACAGGAACAAATCCGGAAGCACTTCACTGACATTTTAACAGTCAAATAGTCTATATGCCCAATGCACCAGGCTCAGAAATGGAGTGCCTTTGAGAGTACACAGGGCAGGAGGAGCACAAGCGCTGGAAGAGTCAAAATAAGCATGGTGTCAGAATTAATTTAGGGCACAAATATGTCACAATTTTACACTCTCCTTTTCCTTGTCAGTGGAACCCAAATAGTGTTTAGATAGTAGATGTGTGTGCCTCAAAGAAGGTGGGGTTCTTTAGCTCTTGGGGCAAAGCATTTGTTTATCCAGGCTTGGTGATGTCACCCTCTACTGGTGATTGGATTAATAGGGGACTGTGATATGGTCCAACCAAAAAACCATGAACAGAACAGACTGCTGCTGCATGAGTATCTTGTATAAGTTGTTGCTAAGAGGAGACATAAGGTAAAAAATGGCGGTCTCTTTTTCCTCCAAGGTGATGATGTGCAGGAAGCAGTTCTCATGGTGAGGATGGTAGAGTACAAAGATGTTTCACCATGGCTGAACCATGGAGTTCATGACTCAGTCCTGGGATATCTCCGATCTTACCTTGGAAGCTTGAAGACTTGGAAGGCCTGGAACTACCTTACATATACATGAAATTCCAGAGTTGAAGTAGATAAAGGTAAATAAATAATGGATATGTAAAAATTTAAACAAAATGGAAAGGTTAGAATAGAAACTGGAAGTCTATAACCTCTACCTCTTAAGTAATATGTCAGTGTTATATTAAAAAATGAAGAGGTTGGGCATGGTGGTGTATACCTTTAATCTCAGCAGAGAGGCAGGGGCAGGTGAATCTCTGTGTGTTCAACGCCAGACTGATCTACATGGTGAATTCCAGAGATGTTGTCTTAAAACAGACAGACAAACAAATTCACACCACCACCCAACCAACCAAATAAAAAGCAAACAAAACAAAAAATGAAGTACCAGGATAGATAATCCTGAGTGTAAGCTGGGTCTTTGATAAAACACATGTGGTTTTTATCTGCCCCTTAATGTAAATATCCCAAGCATGGCTATATCATGATTATTTAACCCAACATGCATGTTATGTTATTTTTTTTTTTAAAACTGAGACCCCTGAGTAACTATGCATGAAAAGTCCCTGATTTCTACCTTCTGCCAGTTTCACCCATAAAGCCAGTCTCAGGGAAGCCTTTAAGGCACAGTGAATGGACACACGGTTCTGGCACCGAGATTCAGTTCAATCACACTCTGTGGTTAGATCTTGAGAAGTCAATAAACCCTTTATGAATGCAGTTATTTCATCTCTATAAAAAGAGAGACAATAAAACATACCTTTTGCTGGGCCAGGTACTGCACATCTGTAATCTTAGCCTCTAGGTGACTGAAATATATATATGTATGTGTGTATAATTCCATATATATATATGAATATATATACATATATTCAACATGTATTTTGAAACCCTATCTCTAAACAAACAAACAAACAAACAAACAAACAAACGAGCTATGTTTGGTGGTACGTGTCTGTAATCCTAGCACTTAGGTTGTTGAGTTAGGATTACTGTGAGTTTATAGCTAGCCTGGACAACTTGGTGGAGTCAAGGCTCATCTCAGAAGCAGTGAGACCTTGTCTTGAAAAATCAAAGAAAACAAGAAAAATCAACCAAACAAATAAATGTCCTTAGGTTATTAAGGGTTATAAATAATATATGGCGCTGGAAAGATGGCTCAGCTGTGAGAGCACTGACTGCTCTTCCAGAGGTCCTGAGTTCAATTCTCAGCAACCACATGGTGGCTCACAACTATCTGTAATGGGATCTGATGCCCTCTTCTGGTGTTTCTAAAAAGAGCTACAGTATAGTCACATACATAAAATAAATAAATCTTTAAAAAAATAATATATTAAAGCATCCATAACTTAAAATGATTGTTCATTAAATGGTTTAGCTACCTCTGTGACATGAGCTGATTTTTCTTGCCTGGAACACAGTAGATTAATTTGTGTATAAGATCAGTATCTTAGTCTACAATAATATCTTGAAATTATGGAGCAACCGTTCCTCCAGGGCTATGAAGGAGCTCATGGAAATGAGCCATCCAAATCCACCTTCATGTCAGCCCTGCATTTAACCTCCCTTTCATGGGCAGATGGCCGCTGACGGAGTTTGAACAATTTATCAAATAAGCTGGAGAAAGACATCGTTCATATTCAGAAGATCTCAACAGACTTGGGTGACCGGCTAAATTAAGCAAGATGAACTATTTTACGAAAAATTGTGATATCTACTGATTGGGTTCCATTTCTTTTTCCTTTTCTTTTTGCACAGCATGAAAAGGGAGATGTGGCAGGCCTAGGGTTTCCTGCAGCTGACGTTCAGTGTGCAGGCATTGTGGGATCCAGCTGTCTACACAAAGGGGTCTTACTCCTCCCTCATAAACAGAACAAGGAAAGTCAGAAGGAGGAAGGTGACGATTGCTTAGCTTCTCTCCACACACCGTATGTCTACAGTAGGATGCCAGACTCTTAGGATACAGGCCAAGCAAATGCCACAAGCCAGCTGCATTACACTGAGCACAGATGTGGCAACTGAACTCTTTTGTGCACAGCGTTTAAGGTAGCCAGGTGTTTTTGAATGGAGTTGGCATGCAAGATGTTGGGGGACAACAGACTGAAGGCCTCTTCCACCTTCAAAGGGGGGAGCACCCTTCTATAAGGTCCATCCTCCTACAGGTCATAAAAGCTTAACTAATGCCCAATCTGGAGGATGCTTTGAAGAGCTTTCTCTAAAGGAGACGGCACACACTCTGATCCTCTCTTTGGGGGAATTTGAACTAGGAATTTAATGATTGCAAATCAGGTAGTTTGTGGCAGAACTGTTCTCTGGAGGAGGCCATGCTGTCACAGAGGCAGGATAAAGGAATACGGAAACGTTAAGACAAACAGGAACAAGAATGAGGAAGCAGGAACCCTTAGCCATAGCAGAAACAATAAACAAGGCGGAGTTTACTGAAGGTCAGCCTGAGTTTGCCAAGGAAACAGTGTCATCTCTATTCATTTCAGAGGAAATATAGTTGCTTTGCCAACTCTGCTTTCCCCAAGAAGCTTCCCGATGCTTCACTTGAGGTTCATCTTAGGTCCACTATTGAAGTACCTCCTACTACTTAAGATAGTCTGAGGGAATACTTGTTCTTTGTAAAGAGAGGATGCTCGAAGTTTCACATTGGTGAGCTAGAAGGGGTCCCCAGGATAATGGTTATGAGGGCATAGATATGTGGAGGCTCTCACATGGAAGGGATGTTCAAAGGCGTGAGGGTGTCTGTGTAGAGCAGTGATTTTCACAGTGAGAGCCTCAGGCAGCTGCAGGACATCTGGAAACTCTTCATTTCTAGGTCTACCTTGGACTTACTAAGTCAGAAATTTTGGGGGGTGATTCCACCACTGACAGGTTCCACCACATTGTTCCATCCGAGGCATCCTTAAATTTGAGAACGTTTTACCCTAGAGATGAGATTTGACAATGACACCGCAGAATATGAGTGTGAAGGAAGGTCATTAGTAAGAGAGCAGACAGTAGAGCCAGTCAGTTCCCATTAGGTTACAGGAACTTGGTCCTGTGAGCCTAGGAATGCTGTAACCTGATACAATAGAACTGCTGTCCAGTACCCTGTGAACTGTTAAAAAAAAAAAAAAAGCCAGGACCAAACTGTAAACAACCCTGCTGGCCCAGCAGAGACCACACAACAGCAAATGATGCGCACGACTGCTCACACTTGTAGACATTTTAAATCCCAATCTGGGGTTTCTACCCCACCTTGATCATTCACTTCCCCAATAAAAGACACACACACAACCTTTATATTTTCAATAAGCCTTAAACAGCACAAGAACTGGGCAGAGATCTACCATCTATGCTGTTAGAATCTACATTCCTATCAATAACCCCAAGTTATTACCATCTGGGCTGCTCTTAACTCTAATTGGCCAGCCCTCAGGGCCACATTTTTATGGCTCAGCTAAACCATGGCAGCTTCTCCTTCCTCTTTCAACTCTTTTCCCCCTCTTGGTTCTCCTCTGCCCCCAAGCCTGGAAATCCTAAACCCCACCTGTGTCTCTTCTGCACAGCTATTGGCTGCTGGCATCTTTATTCACCAATCAAAAATAACTTTGAGACAAGGTCACACAGTGTCACTTGGGTCTATGTGCAGACTCTTATCTTTGGGACAACCAGATTTGGGGGACCCAATATTAGCATTAGGATATGAGAAGCACCAGGTCAACCCACTATATACATCGGCCACCCGGAATCAGTCAGTCTGATCACACCATGGGTTCAGAACAGGATAATATACACGACCGTACTAATAGAAATTCACCCTGTTACATCTTCCAAACGAAGACCCGTGTCTGTTGTCTTATGTGGCCCATGGTGCTCTAGTTATTGCCCAGAAGCACATGTCTTCTTACGTTCTGGTCTAAGGGATGAATTCCTTCAGCATGTGTGGCTCAGCCTGCTTCAGTGAGCACAGTCTTTCCAGGTACTGAAGGAGACAGAGTAGGTATGATATGTATGGCCAGAAGGCAATACTAGATTCAGAGGCTGGGAAAAGGGAGACAGAAAGCATGAAACCCAAGCAGTTCTGGCTTGGGCTGCTGGGTGGGCTGTGTCTCTACTCATTCAGGAATGGCTCCTGACCTCCAGATATTATAGAGAATTGTGAAGTTCCTGAGCTCAAGAGGAGACTAAAAGAGGAAGTGTGAAGTAGGCAGCAGACACTGCAGATCAGGAACAGGGACTGAGGATGGGCATCAGAGACTTTTGTTGCCATGGCAACACTGGGGCTAGGGTAGTGACAAACTAATTGTGTCTTCATGAGCCTTTCTTGGGGCTTGTCATGCTCCTTTCTGAGTTAGGGGTCAATCTGGGATCCTGCTTTTCACTGTGCAATTAAAAACTTCTGGGAGTGAGAGTCTACCTTGTCACTTGGTCATGGGGACCTCTAGGTCCTCATTAAACTGCCTTCAGTAAAGACTCCAACATTAGAGCATACAGGTACAGGACACTTGAACATTGATTCAAGCATTTGGGGACATGAAGCCACCTCTAGACACCGACGTCAAATATACATGTTGTGTGTCTCGTGGTTATGATCACCACTGCATGATCACGAGCGAGCTGCTTTTCTAAGTTACAGGATCGTTTTTGGACTGACACTGACCACTGACCACGAGCACTCAGCCCATGCTATTTTTGATATTCTAGTCTTGGTACTGGAACACACTTCCAAAGTTTAAGTGATGAGTGTTGGAGAGATTGCACCAACCCATCTTGACAGCTCCAGAAGGAAAGGCAAGGAGTCATATGATCCAGTATGTATAAATGTCCTTCCTGGGGTCTGTGGGGACAAGGTAGCCAAAGCAGCCAGTGGCACCAACCCCTGCCCAAGCTGGTTGCCATCAGTGTTTGAGGATCCAAAAGTACACTGTCATTCTCTTCAGACACACCAGAAGAAGGCATCAGATTTCATTACAGATGGTTGTGAGCCACCATATGGTTGCTGGGGATTGAACTCAGTACCTCTGGAAGGCTGCTGAGCCATCTCTCCAGTCTCCAAAAACAGGTTTTGTATTAACTATTTCTTTCTGCCCTTATTCATTCTGTTTTCCTCTCTCCCTGGCCTGAAATTTGATAGGGCTCTGGGGAAGGAACTTCTCTTAGCAACTTCTTTTCAGTCATCTCTCTGACCCATGTCTGATTGACAGGGTTCCACCGGGAACCCTAGCCTCTTGAAGACTCTCTGTTTTCGTTCTTAGATGGTCTTGAAGAGAACAGAAAAGGCACGTAAGGCAAAGGCTATTTGAATAGATAAGAACAGGGCTAGTTACCTCAAAATCCCTTTCATTTAAATTTTCTGGGGGGCTCTTTCTCTCAGTACTTTCAACTTTTTATCATATCTCTTCGGATTAGGTTTTTGATGGGTTTCCCAAAACTTGGGTGGAAGGTGTCCGTTGAGTATGGGAAGGGCTATAAGTAGATGTCTATTTGCCAAAAGAAGGAGCATGCAAGGGAAGGTTAACATGTGTACGTTTCCCACATGCATTTGGCCTCTGCTTCCTTCATCCAGTGAGGCAGCTGAGTCTTGACTCCCATCCTAGTGTCACAGAACAAGTTGGAGAAGTTATGGTACCCTGGGATGAGTCCTGCATCTTTCTTTTCTTTCTCAGCCTCTGCTCACCCTGCTACCCCCATTTTCTGCCTGGGGTTGGTACAGCCAACAGCCAGAGCTCTTGAGCCCTGTTATTTAAAAAAAAAAAAAATGAAGCTGTCACCATGGTTACCTGCATCCTCCATTTCAACCAGAGATACAAAGAAGCAGCAAAAGAGAAAGTTTAATAAGATTTTTTTTTTAAAGGAAAAAAATCCGTCTTTTTAGGAATAGAAATGTTCCATTTTAGTGGTGTTATCAAATGCCAATCATTTTATGTCCTGTGGCTTCCAGAGGGTCAATAAATCATTGCTTGCTTTCTAGGGGTGTGAATGTCATGCCTTCTTCTCCAGAATGATTGAAGGCTCTTATTTGGTATGCAGGCTTTTGTTTCTGGTTTGTTTATAGGCAGGGTTTCATGTAAACCAGGCTAACCCCAAATTTGCTGCGTAGCTGAGGCTGACCTTTTTTCATCTTTCAAATGTTGGGTTACAGGCTTTCTGGGTGCTGCTGCATTGGCCCCTTTTATGCTTTTTTGGAAGGAGTTGCAGTGGGACTCACTCTAGGGTGCATTCCAGGCTTTTTCCATCTCAAGTCTCCCTGTATTACAACAGAATGAGAAAAAAATAGGTATGGCATCCTCGAAGGTCACTTACTCCACAGCGCCACCCTTGCATTTGTGTGTCTAGTGACTCTCTCCAAGGGCCTAGTAGCCCAGAGAATGCTTCTGGATCTTTCTCAGGAGGGCGTGGCCTCAAGAGGGCGTGACCTCAAGAGGGCGTGGCCTCTGGTCTTACCAGTCTTCATGACTGAGAACTGGGAATTCATCTGGCTCATGCTGGTTAGTTTTGCCAGCTTGACAGTAACTAGTCTCTTGGGAAGAAGGAACTCTAATTGAGCAGTTTTCTCTATCATAGTATTCCGTGGACATGACCGTGTGGCATTTTTATTGATCTAGAGAGAGCCGAGCCTGCTGTGAGTGGTGCTGTTCCTAAGCAGATAGTCCTGGAGGTATAAGAAGGGCAGATGAAGTAGCAGCATTCCTCCATGGTCTGCTTGAGTTCCTATCTTTATGTGTTTCTCTCTCTCTCTCTCTCTCTCTCTCTCTGACTTCCTCCCACGATGGACCATGACATGGAAGTGTTAAGCCAGGCACATTACTTCGAAAGTTCCTTTTGGTCATTGTTTTATCACAGCAACAGAATGAAAACTAGCACACGGCCTCTCTCACAGACACAGGGATGAGCCCATGGCCCAAGGGACACTGATGTAGGCAGTTCTGGACTTTGGTCTGGAAGGACTGTGAGGCTCCTGCTGTTTTTCTGTAGCGAGGGTGAAAGCCTAGAGATGCTGGAGACCTCAAAAAAAGGAAGCTGCTCACATGTGGAGCCCACACCCAAAGAAACAGAATAGTGAGTAAGAGTGGCTTTCATGGTTGGATATCCTGGGCTAGGTGGATCCTAAATGGAGTCTGTAGCTCTACCAGTCTTTCCTTTTAAGCCAGAAATTGCGGCTTCTGACAATGTCTCAAAGATTTCTTCTAAATGGAAGCAGGGGCAATGGAGGCCAATACCAGCAAGGTGCCACTCTAGACCACATGTGAGGTAGCACTGAGGGTCAGGTCGTCTAAGTGCTGGCAGCCTCTCAGTTTGCTTGCCATTAGGTCTTAGATCTCAGGCAGTGAAAGATGAGCCTATCTGTGCTGCCCATTACAACGTGTGATTACAGAAAAGACTCTTGTCCAGCTACCGGGTCCTGAGAGCCATTGGGGTGATACTCAAAGAGGTTTCCACTTTCTGAAGTTTTTATGACCTTTATGGGTTAGAAGAACCTAGTCATTCGAAACGGGAAATCCTCACCACAGTTTGCCTGCTTCATCCGCTGAACCCCATCTGTTATTTCTCTGTAAACAAAGGCGACCCAGTCATAAACCCAATACTTAATATTGCATTAATTTTATTTAACAGTATTAAATAGGGACTCCTATGTGGTAATCAGTTCTTTTGGACACAGATTTGGTAACTGACAAGGTGGCTTCTGTGTTCATCCTCTGGGGACCTTATGGTGACCTTGAAAATAATCAGACAAACACCAAATTAAGGACTGTTGGAGAACTTCTTGTTCTGGATGCTATGAATATGTAAGATGTAGGTTCCTTTCATCTGCAGAGAGACGAAACAGGCTCTGGAGCCAGCTTCAGCCAAGTGAGGGCAGGTCGGGCGTGGGGCTGGAGGCCAGTGGGTACAAAGATAGAGGAGACAGGGCTCTGAGTGTTTCTGTTGGTGTTTGTTGGGATACACTAAGACACTGCCCTCATCTGATATTTTTAAGTAATCCTAGTCTTCCCTGCACAGCTTCCCGGAACTCCTCTCATTCCACCGTCCTTAAGTCAGATAGATACTTGTTATTTTTCAAACTAGAATCTTTGGTACCCAGCTTCAACTGTCTTCCCAGCTAAAATCAGATAGCTATGCTTTTTTGAGTAAGGCTGGGTTATCTGTTTGCGGTTTCTTTTATTGTTGTTTTATTTTAAATCACAGAGAGGTTTGGTTTTATAGACAAAGATATAGTGGCCCTACAAGGTCTTGTCGCCTTTCTGCCAAATGAGTGGGCTACAGAGAGTGGCTGCAGTACAGCTTTTTGCCACTAGAGGGCAGGAGCACCAAAGCAAAGAACTAAAGAAAGCCCGCAAGAGAAGCCTGCAGGTCGCAAGACAACAGGGCTTGTGATGTTGGCACCATTCAAGTTCTGAATCTCAGCTTTCTGTGTCTCATCTTGGATGTACTGCGTGCCTATTTGCTCTGATGATTTCATGCACCAAAGTGCCGTGGCTACAGATGTTAGGGCCCGAAAAGAAGTTTCTTAGGACTTTTGATGCAGGATCCTACTGTCTACAAAACAAAGCAGAGGCATCTTGGATAAGAATTAACCTTTTCATAGTTCTTAAAGAAGTTCTTGGGAATTGTAAGACCTCAGCCTCCGCTTCCAACATAGTGTGTGACCTTTTGTAAGAAGCCGAACTCACCACCTGGGCCGAGATGATGGGGAAAGTCCTTCTGATTCCAAGAGGCAAAGGGCAAAGAAGGCAGATGTGGTTTCCATTGATTTCTTCCCTTTCGGCTTTTTAATCCGCTCCCTCATGCCCATGCTGTTTTCCTGACTCTAGAATCTTAACACTTTTATGGGTGGCTGCACTTTACACACACAAGAACAGAAACCTTGGTTGGGAGCTTGGCGAGAGGTGAGGTAGGCACCTTTGCCTCTTTCCGCTCATGCTGTGCCTGTCTGTTCCCTTTGATGATAGTGAGGTCTGAGAGTCGATGTTAGAGAGCATCTGTGACTGTTGATACTGTCTTGAAATCCACATCAACTCCTTCCTTATCCTGAACCAGAACGGACAGAGCCAGCCCAGGCTACCTGCCTGGAACAGTGTGGATGTAAAAGTCCTCTGGGATCAAGGCATGGCTAGGCCAGGGGTTCTTAACCTTCCTAATGCCATGACCCTTTAGAACAGTTCCTCATGTTGTGGTGACACCAACCATACAATTACTTTGTGACTACTTCATAACTGTAATTTTGCTAATGTTACGAATTGTAATGTAAATATTTGGTATGCAGGCTATCTGATATTAATCCCTATGAAGGAATCATTTGACCCACATTTGACCATCAGAGAACTGCTGATCTAGAAGGTTGTTTTTTTTCTTCCTTGTCATAGATTATATTTATGGCCAGGCAAGACTATTTCCATGCAATGCCAGGTGGTAGGTAGAGCTTTTGCTCAAAGATAGGACTTTTTTTTTTCTTAACAGCCTGGGAGCCCAAAGATCTATGAGACTATCTGCATTTCCTGATGTCCCACATCCCAGCAAGATGGTGGATTGGCTCTCTCACCCATAAAGCATTGTGAAGTTAAAAAATCAAAACAAATCAAAGCAAGTGATATAAAACCACAAAAACAAAAAACAAAAAAACAAACAAACAAACAAACCAACTTATATAAAGCCTTTAATCTCAGCATTCAGGAGACAGAGGCAGGCAGATCTCTGTGAGTACGAGGCCAGTCTACCCTGCATGGTGAGTTTCAGGACAGCCAGAGAGCTACATAGTGAGATCATGTCTCAAAGAAAGAAGGAAAGGAAGGAAGGAAGAAAGAAAGAAAGAAAGAGAGAGAGAGAGAAACAAAAAAGAAAAACAGCTGACCAATCAATAGACTAACTAAATAAAACAAATGAAACTCTCAAGCTGAAGTAAAGCTTTCTCTCTCTGGCAGCTTCAGTGTCTCAGACTTGCTGCCCCAGAATGCAGAGGGGAGGGGTTGGCAATAGTGAGATGAGTTTTTGCCTAGCCTGTGCTTGCTGCTGTCTAGCTCTGAGTGATCATCACTTTTTTCAGCTGCCTGATTGACCGTAAGTGGCTGCTTTCTGCTCTATTGCCATTTTCACGTAGCAGGACATTATAACTGAAGACCTTGAGTCTCAACTAACAGAGAGTAGCACCATTTCTCCCTTTAAAAAGTGCTTCCATAAAAGTAAATCCTTATTGTTGAAGACATCATGCATTGCAGCTGGAACTGACCTGAATGCCCTGCCCTGGGGATTATTTTCTTTTTTTCCCTGAGGACTAGAAGGTACCATGCAAGTTTCCAAAGGAGGGAGGTGATCAACAGTTCCATCTAACTATGACACTAATGAGCCGCATCAACCACCAGCATGACATGGTAACCCTAAGGGTACAGTGGTGGCACACAGGCCTTGGCAGCAACCATCAGGTCTCTAATTGGACTTATGATCCTCTCAACAAGGAGTTCATGCCTAACACTGGAAACCTAGCTAACTACTCCATGCTGGCTAAAGTCTTGGTTATTGGAGAAGAGTCTAGAACCATTAATTTATTAAACCAGCACACTCCCTAAAAAAAAAAAATCTATAAACACTTGTTCTTATACCTACAGATAAGTTTAGTCTTTACCACGCCATCATCAAGGAAAGTGCTGTTTGCAACATATGGAGACCACTACAAAAAAACCCACAACCAATCAAAATGCAGGTTTGTGGACTCCAGTCCCTGTGGACACATCTACAAAATACTCCGCCCACATCTAAGGCTGAGGGAGCATTGTAGAAGAGGGGACAGAAAGATTGTAAGAGCCAGGGGACCAGGGACTTTGATCTAAGATTGTGTCTCCTGATGATATCAGAAGCTATACTCAAGAAGTCTCACCAATATGACTGCCCAAGTGTGAGCTGAACCAGGAGGACACCAATGGACATGACAAATTGGATGGGGAAAAGCCCATGAGGTCTCAGTCCCACATAAAGAACTCTAGGCACCTGAATAAAGCTGAGAGGTGGTCCTTCCTAGGGAAGAGTGTACCAGCTAGTTACCCAGTGCCAAACTGTCAGCCCTGTAAACACACATACAAGTAACATTAATCAGACTAGCTAAACAGGTTATATTGAGGAATATATATATTTCTAACTATTTTCTATCTATCACCTATCTATCTATCTATCTATCTATCTATCTATCTATCTATCTATCTATCTATCTATCTATCTATCATCTAATCCATACAATGACAGTGAAAAAGAGGCCATAGATTTGAGGGAGAGTGGGGAAGGTTTGGAGAGAGGAAAGGGAGGGGAGAAATGTTGTAATTAAATTAAATAAAAAACCATTGACCAGCCCCCCAATCAACCCTGAACCTTTATCAGTTGCAGAACATCCCGTGATAACTGCCCCAGGCATCTATAGTGGGCAAATTCCTGCTGACTCCACCTATGGTGTGTCCTTCAGGTCACTCTCCTTGACCTTGTTGGGGAAGAATTGCAGTGTCTTGCAGTTTATCTTTTCTAACATTTCCATTGTTTAGCAAAGGGAGATGGCTTCTGAGCTCATGTGGGGTCTGCATGTGAGTACAGGCTTTTGGAAGGCCACCTGCTCTACCGGCTGCTCATCCTAGAATGTAGTCAGGAAGGAAAGACAAAGGGACCTCACATTTCTCTGTGTGAGCGATTTACAGAGCTTTGGAGAAAAGGTCTCTTGTTACCATTTTGTATTCACTGTGTCTGTATTCTGTGCTTCAAGTGTCCAAAATACTGTCCCCAGATGATAGCTTAAATGGCACATTTGGGCTGGTCCTCTTTCCTGTGTCCTCAAACGGTTTAAACTATTCCTATCCTCTTCCTGTCCCAGTCCTGTCCCACCCTTGTGCTCCCCCAGGATTGTGTTTCCCAAGGGTGATTGCCACATACTGACAGCAGCCCAGTCACAAGACAGCTAAGTATAAACCCTGCAGACAGCAAGTAACCCCCTCTGGTTATCTGCTCCTTTGTTTAGCTTATTATCCTCCCAGATCAGACTCCAGAGGAGACTCACAGATCGCACATGCTGGGCAGGACTGGTGGGGTGTGTATGTCTGACAGGGTAAAAACCAAACAAACGAAAGTGTTGTGAGTCAGCCGTACCCTTTCAGCAGATCGCCGGGTCTGCACTTCAGATAAACCCTACAATCCTCAGACTTTGATTTTCAAAGCAAATTGCTGCATGTCGCATCAATACTGGGAACAGATGTAATAGTCTGGTGAGCTGGCTGCACACAGCCAAGTGCAGGGACATAGAATCAAGGGCAGAGAGTAGCTGGCACACTAAGGCTTGTATTATTTGTACTGCCCTGCCTTCCTTACAGGACAATGGGAAATGGAGGCATGGTGGGCAGAGGAACCCAGGTTCCTGGGAACTGGGGGTGGCTGTCATAGAGACTGTGAACCCCAGGGCTAACGTGTTCATGAGTGACTCTTGGCAAGGTCTGATGCTGCATATTGCCTTCTGGCTGTGAGGATTCTTAACACAGAGGACAGCTTGGGATCTCCAGGGTGCTACAGGCTTAGTCAAGGCCAAAGGCTCTCAGGCCTGAAGGAAAGTGGATTTTATTTTATTTTTCCAGAAATTGATGTTGTATTTCAAACCTTGTGTGCAAATGGTCAAGAAGTAGGACTAAGGGACCCTCTTTTCCTTTCAGTTCTATTCTCTCCTCTAATGATAAGATATAACCCTAGCTAAGCCATGCACTTCTTCCCACCCATTTTCTCCTCTTCCTCTTCCTCTTTCTCCTCCTCTTCCTCCTCCTTGTCCACCTCCTCGTCCTCCTCCTCCTTTTCTGTAGTACCTAACTAGCCTGGGGAACGCACTATGTAAACCAGGCTGGCCTTGACCTGACTGAAATCCTTCTGCCTCTGCTTCCCAAGTGCTGCAATTAAAAGTAGTGCGCCTTTAGTCAGGTTCAACTTCCCTCTCTGTTTCTATGCATCACATTTAAATACAAATGTCAGGTCTGTTTCCCCAGCTGCAATGGAATACCTGATTTCACCATTTGGATGTCACCATTTGGAAATCAGCATTTTGAGAATGTGCCTGCAATCACCCATCTGTGCCTTCTGATGTTTCTTATCTCATCGAACAGCAACTACAATGCAGTTAAATAAGCCAGAGACTTTATCGAAATCTCCGTACCTCTTCCCCGCTTGCAAATGCCATCCGTAGCCTTGCCTTGATGACTTGACTCAGACATATTTTTAACCTGCCCACCTTTTCCTTTTATGACTCTAACTCCTTCTGAAACTACTACCATGTCTTGCTTGGACTAACAGATCAATTGAAACCCCTAATTCTTTTTCTTGAATTCACTATAGCTCCCAATTAACCAAAAATATCTTCCTCAGAAAGTGAGATGAATTCTTTATTCCTTTTTTCCAGTGCTCCCATTCTGATGTTTGCATCTAGGTGACTGTGATAGTTGAGGATAGTGAGATTCCAACATTCTTTTTGTTTGTTTGTTTGTTTTGTTTTGTTTTTTTTCGAGACAGGGTTTCTCTGTATAGCCCTGGCTGTCCTGGAACTCACTCTGTAGACCAGGCTGGCCTCAAACTCAGAAATCCACCTGCCTCTGCCTCCCAAGTGCTGGGATTAAAGGCGTGCGCCATCACTGCCCGGAGAGATTCCAACATTCTTATGTTCTTACTTTTATAGCAGTTCTTTTTCCTCCTCCTCCTTCACACACACACACACACACACACACACACACACACACACACACACATTTATACTTTATTCTTATTTGATATCTCCTCTCCTCATACCCTCCTGTATTTTGATCTTCTCAATTTAAGAACCTCACCTGTTTTCTTGGAAATAGCATGTGAGAGATAATTAGCTCTTCCAACTCAGACGAGTCGGATGGAGCAAAAGACTGTCTTCTGGCTCTAAAAGCTAACCTGTGGATGAGACTGATGCTCCCTGGGGACCACTCTACCCTAACAGTCTGTGAGTCTGGAGCTGCAGTGTTTAAGCAGAGGCGTATGTATAAACATTTCAAAGGGCATTCTACAGAGGATACAGGGAGAAAGTTCACAGTGATGTCTATCTTTCTCTATGGGAATGACTCTCTCTGTGTTCCTTGGCTGCTCTGTGATGGCCACTTAGAGTTCAGAGCTCAGTCTGCTGGTCATGGTTTGGACTTTTCTGGGGGAAAAGAATAAAAGCTGGAGAAGTGAAAATCTCATTGTTTTAACAGCAGAAAGTAATGAAAAGCAAAACAATCTACCACAAAGAAAGCACTGGGACCACATCTAGCAAGAGCAGGCAAACCACAGGAATGGAAGATAGAAAGACAAATCAACCAACTGATGGATAGACCCACCAACCAATCAAACCAAAGTAAATAGCCAGCCAGGGCAGCTTCCCAAAACTGATCCCTGTAATTACATCTGTGAACACACACGTAGGTCACTGGATTTACTTCCACTGTGAGTAAAAGGTTTATGCTGTGGAAGATTGTAATGGGACTGAATGAGCAGGAAGAATTCACCTGGAGATGACCTTTCTGTGACTGATTCCTTAGGCTGGAAATAAAACCACAGACATGTTCTTATCATTGCCATGAATATGGCAAATGGGCAATCTATGGGTCACATAGGGCAGAGGTGGTTAGGTAATGTTTATTTTCCATGTTACCCCTGATTGTTTGCATGCTCATGGCTGACTTGAGCATTGGTATCAGCAGGATTTAAAAGTTAAATATGGTTGTGATGGGAAATGGTATGGCAAGCGATTAATAATGTCTGCTGTGGCTAGAGAATAAGGCAATGGGAACACAAGTATCCATCTCAAAATCGGGTCCACCACACATAATGAAACTGGAAGGCAGAGAGATGTAGGGGTCATCTTTGCTATTTTGTATATAACCTACTCTCACCGGAACTCACCTGGGTCCTGAGAGTACCAAATTAATCCTTTCCAAGGCCGATGCCTCCAACAGCAGAGTTACCTCGAACTAGATCTTACCACCTTGGCACTGCCAGACAGATGCTGAAGCTTCTAGCCTGTGAAACTATAGGATATTCACTCAGAGCACATCAGAACCCACCATGGGACCAATAGTGCAGGGGCTGCACACTGCAAAAGGAGTTTGTACTCAATCAACAGAGAACCTAATGGGGTTACCCATGTTATTAAACATGGTCCCTGCTTTCATCTGGCCACCGCGGTGGTAAGGAAGAAAGAGACCTCAGCTGCCGGCTGCAGCCTAATGTGCTATGGGTTATGCAGAGGGGATGTGAAGAAATTACAAGATCAACATGACTTAATGAAATGTGACCCTGGTGCTCTCCTGCCGAAAGCCTGTTTGTTCTTTGACTGCAGATAAAATCTACATCCAAGGTTCCTACGACTGGCTTACTGCTATCCATTCCAGAGCCTTCTATGGCACCCTCTTTCTAGCTTCTCTGTGTCTCGAATCATCTTTCTTTAGGTCTCTATTCTAGGCCAAATATTCTGCTAGCACATGATCTTTATACATGGTATCCTGTTTTTTGGGATATTTTCAATGGCCCCACCTGACT
The DNA here is from genome assembly GCF_004785775.1 of Grammomys surdaster. Lineage (NCBI taxonomy): Eukaryota > Metazoa > Chordata > Mammalia > Rodentia > Muridae > Grammomys > Grammomys surdaster. Next base: position 5,485,731 of record NW_021604732.1, read on the forward strand.
CCTACTTGTTCCATTAATTCCAATTTTCCCTCCTAGGTCTCAGTTGACGTCCCTAGATCTAGAGAGGACCTTGTCCTTTTCCCTCAATGCTTAAACTCCTTTATTTATATGGGGGGCTGTTTAATTTCTAGCTCTCTTGATGCAAGAAGCACCTAATAACTATTGAATGAATCAGTGAGCCAATAAGAAGACAGTTTCTTGGCTTGGAAGAATAAGCAATACTAATATAAGGACAGTGGATAGAGGTATTCGGCCGGGGCTCTGAGTGTAGGGGATTGGGCATGGCCACCTTCTCTGTGTTGGCTTTCCCCTGCTCCTAAACATGTGTGAAATGAGCCATGGCATAATGGGACTTGCTGAAAGGCCACTTCCAAGGGATTATTGATGCCAGTCCTTAGCTCTTTAGGGAAAGCAAACATTCTAGGTTGATAAACAGTGCTTAGCCCTATCTCTGGGAATTATAAGAAAATCCTTCAACCTTAAAATTGCTTCGAGCTAAAGAGCTTTTTTGAGTGGTTTCTTTGTGGGGGTGATCCAGCAAGATGGAGGACTGGTGGCTAGCATAGAAGTGAGGTTCAGCTGGTCCCTTCTGCATTCTGTGTCCTACATTGACAAGGTCTTCCTTGTCTTAGGGTTTTTATTTGAGAATTAGAAGGGCCAATGTCTGTAAACTTCCCTGTATTTATCAGTTTTCTGTTGCTGAGTAGTAACTTATTCTAAGATTTAGTGGTATGATGTGGTAATTGTTTTTTTATTTTATTATTTTACTTTATTATTTTATTTATTTATTTTTTGGTAATTATTATCTGTTGTAGGTCTTGTGGGTAAGAAAGGCAGAGTACGAGAAGAGAGACTCAACTTGTGCTTCATGTTTTGAGTCTCAGATGGGATGGCGTGAACTCTGGATGATGGAATCTTAGATCCATTCACATAGGATTCTGGGAATTCTGCTGTTGTTGACAGAAAGCCTGGCTAGTTTTGTTTGTTAGAACAACCAAGTGTGGCTTTTCTGTGTGTCTGCACGTCCTCATAATGTGTCGAAGGGTAAGAGTCAGAAGACGGACATCCAGATGTATGTGCACATGTACACACATATAGAGGTATGAAGATAGGTGGACACACACACGTACACACACACGTATACACACACACACACACACGTAAGTCAGGAGCAGGTGAAAGAGATGGCCAGTCATACGTATGGAAATCAAACAGTGTCATTTTCCCCTCAGTTTATTTGTTGGAAGAAAATTGCTAAATCTTTCCCATGAGTATGGGAAGTGGCTGCTACCTTTCACTGGAACGTTTAAAAGTCACCTCATTCCTTTAAGCAAATTCTCAGAGAGGATCCTGGATTAGGGGTATAAATTTAAATGTGAGAGAATAGTGACATAGCAAAAATTTCATTCCTGAGATCTTTCATCCATGAAGCCAGGCCTGATAATCCATATGCATAATCTCAGTGTTTGGGATATGGAGACATGAGGATTCATTGAAGTTTATTCTTGGCTACGCAGTGAGCTTGAGGCCAGCCTAAGCTACATGAGACAAACTAACTAACTAACTAACTAACTAACTAACTAACTAACTCACTCACCAACTAACTCACTAGATAATCAATCCTTCCCTGGACAGCAATTTGACAGCTGTCCCCAAATTTGTCACTCTTTAAAGAGATGCATTGATTTTCCAGAAGCAAGCATCTGTACCCTCAATTCAATAAGTGTAGGACAATCTAATTGTGTATGTGCTTGTGTGTGTGTGTGTGCTTGTGTGTATCTGTGTGTACATGAGCTGGCACAATCGATCTCCCAAACACTGTAGACATTGCCTGCTGTTGTGCTGGACCACTGGGGACAGTCTTAAAGCTACATTTGTGCTGTTTTACAGCCGCCAAAGAGCACGTGCACACATACACCACCCTCATAGTAAAGAGTTATGTTTGGGAGAGGGTTCTTTGACTGAACTAGTTTCAGTGTTTGTTTTATTACTCAAGAGGGCACTTTGGAACTCCCTGCCATTATGGAATAATTACACTGGAGTTCCTTATTAATTTTTAACTGCCTTCCTTAGGTAATTAGTGGGATCATATGAATGATGTCCCATTAATGAGTAGTTTTGAATGTGAGTGGGTAGTCTTTCATTTGGCTACACAAGACCTAAGAAGAGAAGGAAGGTGGGCACTTCCTGGATAGAGGACCTCAGGAGCCCTCCCTCTACGTACAGTTAATGGTGGTGAAGCCCACCATAGCTTTTAGAAATGCGCTAGGGTGCTGGCTTCTTCCTTTGCCATGAATAACTCTACAACTAGGAAATGGACAGTTCTTTTGCAACAACGGTTTGGAAACTAAAACAGGACAACGAGATTCCTGAAACCTGAGATAGGCAGTCTCTCTCTTTGGGGCTCATCATTTTGTTTTGTCTAAAGTGGCATTTACCAGCAGCTAATGTGTCACTGGCACTTTGCCAGGCGATAGGACTATACCCACTCTTGTCATGTATTTTGTTGCTGTAATTAAACAAGTACCCTTTCTTTTTTGTTATGCAAATTCTCAATTTTATGTGTGATATCACTGATTTCCCATTTAATTTAATTAATTAATTTGCTTTACATCCTGATCGATGTCTCACCTCCCCCCATCCCTCATCTATACAATTCCTTTCTTGTTCTTATGTATATGAGTGCTCTGTCTGCATGTAAGCCACCATGTGGTTACTGGGATTTGAACTCATGACCTCTGGGAGAGCACCCTGTGCTCTTAACCACGGAGCCATCTCTCCAGCCCACCCCCCTTCTTGTTCTTAAGTTCCTCAGCACACATGTGAAAAGATTCTAGCGACTGTGACCCTCTTCTCTTATAATTGAGGAAACTAAGACTCAGGAGAAGAAGAGACCATTTAAACCAATGAGAAGCAGTAAAGCCCAGTTCTAGGCATGGTTTGAGGGGATGGGAGACTTGGTTGCTAGTGGTCCTTTTATTCCATCTCTGTGGGCCTGCTGCTCAGATCCCTACTGTGAAGGGTAAGGATAGCTTCCTGGATAGCCTTTCCTTTGGCTGTGCCATCTGGTCTGATAATCTGCTTAGCCAGTGTCCTCCAGTGTGGGAAAGCTATATATGCTCTGGTTTGTCTGTCCACTTGCAAGACAAGTGTCTCCAGCCTGTGAAAATCAGAGGATGCTGGCTTAAGTCCTTGTCTTCTCAATGGACAGCCAGCATTGGTGCTTTTCACATATTACTCAGAGTTTTGATTATTATCTCTGGTACCAGCAGTTGGCTGTTACATTGGCCTCTTCTCTTCCCTGCTGGCCCCTGCCTAACTTAGTGAGTGTATGCCTGGCAAGACACCTCTCCCCATTGACCTGCATGAGGCCACTGTAGGCTTTCTTTCCATGCCAAAGGCATTCCTTCTGGGTGGTCCTGAAGTCTCTGTTCTCTAGGCAGAAGAATGCTGGGGAAAGGGCCTGTATTAGTCAGGGTTCTCTAGAGTCACAGACCTTGTCTCTCTATATTGAGGGAATTTATTTCGATGACTTACAGTCTGTAGTCCAACAAATCCAACAGTGGTCAGGTGTGAATGGGACGTCCAAGAATCTAGTAGTTACTCAGTCCCATGAGGCTAGTTGTTTGAGCTGGTCTTCTGTAGAAGTAAATTCTAACAGATGTGCTGGCAAGTAAATGCAAGCAGGCCAAGAAGAGCGAATCTTCCTTCTTCCAATGTCCTTATGTAGGCCTCCAGCAGAAGATATGACCCAGATTAAAGGTGTGTGCTATCACACCTGGATCTGGGATTTGTTTTGTCCCAGGCTGACCTTGTACTCAGAGATTTCTTTGCCTTAGTCTCCAGGGATTAAAGGTGTGTACTACCTTGCCAGAACCTAAAGTTTTCATGGCCGCTAATGCTTCAAGATCTCTATGCCAAGATCCAGGTCAGAAACTTGTGCCTTCCAGCCTCAAGATCTGGATCACAGGTGAGCCCTCCAATTCTGAATTGTAGTTCACTGACAACCAGGAATAGCCATTCCAGGGCTCTACCAGCATCATGCTTCATTGTCACTGGGCTCTTGTGAGCAGGGTCATGATGAGCTTCTAGCCATCTCTTTTAACCTGAAGTATCATGAGGATGCTCATGGGTTATGTTACCATCTATTTCTGGCCTTTAGACTCACCACTAACCTTAATTTCACTCCCTAAACATAAAAGCAGATGCCATTTCATTTGTCCAACATCTTTTCTCCCCCTGTTTGGCTCATTTTGGTCCTGTATTCCCCTGTCTGTCCTTATAGAACTAAGCTGTTCATTGGTTCATCTAACCAGCTCTCATTTTGTACTTGCTATGTACCAGGCCATCTGCTCTGGGCCGACTTCATCAAAGTGCACATGATAGACATGCACATGTCAGGAAAACTAGGTGCTGACTATGCAGGTGGTTATGTTGTTGTCTTTTTTGTAGAATATGCATTATATTTGGAATATGATTTTTTTTTTTTGAGACAGGTTTCTCTGTGTAGTCCTGGCTGTCCTGGAACTCACTCTGTAGACCAGGCTGGCCTCAAACTCAGGAATCCGCCTGCCTCTGCCTCCCAAGTGCTGGGATTAAAGGTGTGTGCCACCACTGCCCGGCTGGAGTATGAATTATTTATTATTTATTTTTATTTGTGTGTGTGTGTGTGTGTGTGTGTGTGTGTGTGTAAAAGGGGGGAGGAGAGTTTTTTGTATAATCTCTTCATTTTAATTACTGAAGTAGTATCAATCAAATCCAGATATCAATATGTGTAGTCTTGCTAGCCAGCTTGCTCCGGGTCTCCCCATCTCCGCCTCTGAATTCAGACAGGCTGTCTCACCCACTTGGCGTTTATATCTGTTTTGGGGATCCCAATTCTGGTTTTCATGGTTGGGTATAGTCACTTGAATTGCTGGGCCACTTCTCTATCTCCTGTGGGGTACATGTTTGGCGACAGTAAAAAGTCACAGAATTTCTATAATGAGTCACTGTAGTGCCCCATCTCCTCCTTACCTACTGGACATGCATGGAAGGCATGATAAAAAAGATAGGTGCTTCTAACAAAAGATACAAATATGAACAGGAAAACCCGGAAAATTTTGTTCTTTTCCCTGTCCATGTGCCTTGAAGAAGGGTTGCTATGTGGACTGTCAGTCGATAGAGGAGAAGTCAATATGAGGATGGTGGCATGGACAGGGAGTGGGACTTAGATCAGTTGTGAGACTGAGTGGGAGGCTGCCTTCCTCTGAACACCTCATGCAGAAAAACAACAGACACAGAACAATTTAACACGACCTCTCCATCAATCACTTTCCTAACGGACAGACAGCTGCATGGTGAGTGTGACAGACGTGGCCTCCATCCCAGTGAACTTCATCTGCACATCCATAGGTCACAGAGATTCGGGGGGGAGCATCTCTAGATGCTAAGAAGCCAGCCCCCCCATACTCTTTTATAGTCTTTATGCTCTGTGCCTTTGCTCAGTTAAAAAAAAGGTCCATTTCTATCTGCTTTTACTGTAACTTCTAATTTCCCAGTGTAAATATGAGCCAGAAGGAGCTGATCCAGAAGGCAGCTGATATGCAGAGCAGGCTGGGCTGGGGTGATGGTTGATCAGAGAGCCACAGCTTGGATCAATAAGGATTTCTGTTTTAGCAAAGGCATGCAATTGAAGCCAGGGAGGAGGGACTTGGGATGTGTGGGCCAAAGGTAGAGGATCTTTCCGGTCTCCTCTTTTGTATATGGAGAAATCATTCCTTTGTGTGCGTGTGTGCGTGTGTGTGTGTGTGTGTGTGTGTGTGTGTGTGTGTGCCTCCAGAGTTGCCAGATCTGTCAGCCCCAGTGATCAGCCCCAGTGATGATTGATTCATAGCTAAGGTTTTTATCTACAGAAGGAGGAAGTTATTCCGTTTAATCTTGGGCAAGTTATTAGGCAGGGCCGAGTCTGGAGGGCACCATAAGGTGGTGAGTTGGTGAGATACACAGAGGCAAATACATTCTAAACAACTGGAAGTGCAATTTAAGTGAAAGAATAGAGTCAAAACAAAATCCCATGGTACACTCAGCACAAGGACACAAGGGAATGCAGGGGGAACTCAGTTCTGCCCCCTTGCTGATTCTTTGTCACCGGATTTTTGCCTATGAGACATACCTAAGTTCAGACAAAAACTGAATCCTACCCCTAAAGCTGGCAGGCACTACTACATATTTTTATAGACATTTAGCATATCTACGTTTTTTATGGGGTACCTTCCTGCTGCTGGTGGATGGACCTTACTCAAATATTTTAGGGGCCACTGGAAAACATGGCTCTGGAGCCCTAACACCATTCTTATCCTTTGACCTAACAATTCCAGTTTTAGGAAATGATTCTGAGGAGATAATCGGGACAATTTTTGGCATACTTATTATACAGTACTATATAATTAGAGGAAATTACTTGGTAATTCTTTCTTTTCTTCTCCTTCCCTCCCTCCCTCCCTCCCTCCCTCCCTCCCTCCCTCCCTCCCTCCCTTCCTTCCTTCCTTCCTTCCTTCCTTCTTCTTTCCAGACATGATCTCATTATGTAATCCAGGATGGTTTTGAACTTGTGACCCTCCTATCTCAGCCTCTCGGGTATGTGCCACTATACTTGACTCATAGTTTCCCAAGTGAATTTTGGTGAGTTTGTCTAGTCAAATACCTTGTGGTTAGTCTTTCTCAGTCAACTTGACTGCATTTAGAACCCCTTAGGAGAACTCGCCACTGATGATATCTGTGAAGCCATTTCCAGAGAAGAAGAGAGAGAAGAGCACCCTTGAATATAGGGGTCACGACCACATGAGGCTGAGGGCCCAGAGAGGATAAAAGAAGAAAACAAGGAGAAATAAGAGGGTATCAGTATATTAGGTGTATCCTAGGAGTTCTCATGTCCTGTATGCACCTGCTGACCCCTCTGTAGCTTCCTGATAGTACTAGGGGCTCTAGTGTACTGGCTGGTTTTGTGTGTCAACTTGACACAAGCTGGAGGTATCAAAGAGAAAGGAGCCTCCCTTGAGGAAATGTCTCCATGAGATCCAGCTGTAAGGCATTTTCTCAATCAGTAATCAAGGATAAGAGGGCCCATTGTGGGTGGTGCTATCCCTGTGCTTGTAGTCTTGGGTTCTATAAGAAAGTAAGCTGAGCAAGCAAGCCAGTAAGTAACATCCCTGCCTCTGCATCAGCTCCTGCCTCCAGGTTCCTACCCTTTGTGAGTTCCTGTCCTGACTTCCTTTGGTGATGAACAGCAATGTGGAAGTGTAAGCTGAATAAACCCTTTCCTCCCCAACTTGCTTCTTGGTCATGATGTGTTGTGAAGGAATAGAAACCCTGACTAAGACAACTGTCAAGCTGTTTTACTGGATTGAAGAGAATGAGGGGTGACCTTCCATTTCTTTTTTGTTGTTTCTTTGTGCTCTGTAAAGTTTCCACACTAAACAAAAATTGGTAAGAAGGAAAGCAAACCTTTTGTGTAGATAAACATGCAGAAGCCCTGACCCTGCACTCTGTCTTCTTCCAACGAGTGCAACCCAAATTTCTCCCACAATAGCAGAAGCATTGCGCACAGAGTACAGATTAGAAAAAGGCCTCTGGGAAAGAATGGCGGGGACTGTGTGTCTCTGAGAGCTACAGAATCACAAAGGGAAGGCGATAAGTTTCAAACCATCTGGCTTTGTGTGAACACGCTCAGCCTGGCCTCTCCTATGCAAAGGGGCCTCTTGCAAGATATATTTTATTTACTTTCTTTTTCCCGAAAATCCGTCTGACATTGAGATGTATCCAGTGGCTCTGGTAATTGGTGCAGTTTGCACGGTCATTTGTATGGACGTAATGTACTGTGGAGGTAGTGAAAGAAATCTCCAGTCACCCTGTGCTTGAATCAGGCGAATATATATTTTATAGTTTCAGTCAGATTGATTTATTTTTGCAAAGCACCCTGGAGTATTTGCAGATAGGAAAGTTCTTGTACTGTGGGATGCCTGTTTTCATCAACTAGAAGAATATAAAGAAGAAGGAGAAGAAGAGAAAGAGGAGGTGGAGGAGGAAGAAGAGAAGAAGGAGGAGGAGGAGGAGGAAGAGGAGAGGAGGAAAAAAAAAGTTCTCTTTGCTGTTGTATTCCATCACCCTTAGAAGTGTGGTATAGGAGATGAAGGGTTTCCAACATGAGGGAGAGAGGCCAGGACCTTGGAGTTAGGGTGAGAAGTTACCTGTAAGGACTGATTTGAATCATACACAACTGGCAGGTGTGGGTTCATAAGCTTTGGATAAGCTATGATAAACAAAACTGATATGATCAGAGGTTTTAAAATTCCAGACCCCTGAGATTAGAAGGCTTTGTGTTCTTGCCTTGAGTTTATTCTGGGGCAGAATATTCCGCTTTTGGCCTCATGTTTTACGCTGAATAAATATGTGTTATCTTGGTTATGCAAATTGTATCCAACCAACCAACCAACCAACCAACCAACCAACCAACCAACCAACCGACCCACCCCATATCTTTTTCTAAAAGCCAATCAAAACCAAACTATAATATTTATTTTCCTGTTCGAGTTGTTTCTAATGCCTGAAATACTTTTCACATACTTCCCTTGGATAAAGGTAGTCACAGTAAGTATATAGCATATGTCTCACTTTTGATTCCATGGCAGACATTACTAATCAATCACAACACCTTTTTTTACTAATGATGTGAGATGTTATTATCTGTGATGGTTAATATTGTTTATCAACTTGGTAGGCTATATAGTCTCCTAGGAGACATACCTCTCGGTGTATTTGTGAGAGACAATCTAGATTAAGTTAGTCTCTGGGTATGCCTATGAGGAATTATCTAGATTAGGTTAACTGAGGTGGGAAGACCCATCTTAACTGTAGAGAGCACTATTTTCTAGGCTTCAGTCTTGAGCTGAGTAAAAAGAAGAAAATGACATTCATCACTCCCTACTTGACTGCAGATACCATGTGACCAGCTGCCTCAAGCTCCTGCTGCCATGCCTCTCCTGCTGTGATGGACTGAATCTTTAAATTATGGACCAAATTAATTCCTCCCTCCCTCCCTCCCTCCCTCCCTCCCTCCCTCCCTCCCTCCCTTCCTCCCTCCCTCTCTTCCTTTTTCCCTCTCTTTCTTCCTTTTTTCCTTCTGTCCTTCCTTCATTAAGTTGATTTTGTCAGGAAATTTTAGGCAGCAGAATGAGAAGCAACTAATATTCTCATTTGCATTCTGGGTAAGACCATTCTTTTGGGGTTGCTGTCAAGCATAGATAGAGTGGGCATGACCTAGTAATTATCAATCCTCAAAAAGGCTCTTACTACTACACATTTTCTCCTCGAGGCCTGAATTTCTCAGTCATCATCATGCTTTTTGAAAAATGCACAGTTGGCATTGTTAACCATGGCAAACACAGACTATGCAATGGGATTCTTACTTCAGGTCCTCTGGTTGTCTCTTCTACAGACATCAACAATAATTCCCAGAGCTTTCTGCGAGCTCAGATGTAAGTAACTTCAGACTCTTCCTCAAAGCGGCTTCCCACATAGCTTCAGTCAACAGATGGGGTTTTGTATGGAATAGGGAAGGTTTTTGTCATCGTCATAAAGATGACAACCTCTGCAAGTGGCCTGGTCAGATTAGTATCAAGGATAAAGGAGAAAGAAAGGTTTTTGCATTGAAGACCCTTCACAGCTTAGCCTCAGTTTCTGTTTCTATCCCTCAAACCTCAATCAGTTTCCTCTTGCTTTCATGTAGCTTGCCTTTTCCTGCTTCCTCAGTTTCCCCTGCCTTGAACACCCCCATTCTTTAAGGTATAACTGGTGGCTTTCTTTTTTGCTGTCTTTTCTAAATAGTACCAACGACTTCTGTGTAATATAAATTCTCACAGTGTCTTCAATTTAGTCAACTCTCACGGTGTTGAGTATCTTCTCCTGAAACGTTTGTTTGCAATTGTTTTCCTATCAGAGTATAGACCTTTCCAGTAGGATTGAGACAGCCTCCTCCTTAGTGTTGAATCTATGTGTACTGGGAAAAACTCCCTTGTTGGTCCAGAGGTAGTGATAGACAGTGCTGGTAATATAATGGGGATGAAGCTCCTTTTCCTCTGATGTGAGCTCTGCTGGAAGCCTGGTTCTATTTCTGTTTGAGATCTTCACAATAAGATTCAAAACATAGACCAGGATGTCAGGGAAGTGAATGTGCCATTGAGAGGTACCTAACAGGGCAGCTGGGAGGGGCTGCCTCATCCAGTTCCCAATGTCAGGTTATGGGATGATGCACTGAAGTGTTCAGTTCCCTTTGGTAGAACTTGTCCCAGTAGGATGTTCTGAAGGCATTTGGTATTCATACTCTCTGATCATTGGTCTTGACATTGAGAAGAACTGCAGTATAATCAGTCAGTCAGTTGGACTCATACTGCTTAGTCAGGCTAAAGACAGAGCAAGCAGAGCTTATTTCGCGTATTTGAAATGTTCCTTTGTTAGTATTTAAAAATAAATCTTCAGAGTTACATAAAAGCAATAAATGTTTTATCATTCAAAGCACAAAATAGATAAATAATGGAAATTACATATAAACCTCAAGTATTTGCTGAGTTTCTTCAGTATATTTTTAAATTACATAATGATGTTTGATCCTAAACAATTTTCTTAACTACAATGCCATTCCATTTGTATTTCTGTTTTAATGATAGAATAATAAATTCATAAGATTGGGCTGGGTGCGGTGGCACATGGCTTTAATTTTAGCACCTTTAAAACCAGGACAGAGGCAGGGAGCTAACGATGAGTCCAAGGTCAGCATGATCTACATAGTAGGTTCCAGGCCAGCCAACGCCAAAAAGTGAGATTCTGCTCCAAAAATCCATAATTTCATAGAGCTAATTCATGAAAAATTGGGGGCTGGAGAGATGGCTCAGTGGTTAAGAGCACTGACTGCACTTCCAGAGGTCCTGAGTTCAAGTCCCAGCAACCACATGGTGGCTCACAACCATCTGTAATGAGATCTGATGCCCTCTTCTGGTGTGTCTGAAGACAGCTACATTGTATTCATATATAATAAATAAATAAATCTTTTAAAAAATTCATGAAAAATTGGTATGAGAACTTATAAGAATGCACATGAGCCATTTTCTTCTTGGTAATGTGTACTCAGGCTTATGCTACAAAGAGCATTATATTCAGTGGAGAAATCTATGCAAAGCGTGCTGGGTTTTAAAATCTAGCCTTCATTAATGCCATTTTGAAGTCTCTAGGCTACATTTGCTTCAGTCATGTTTCTCTCATTTCCATGGCTAGTTGCTAAATTCCTTGATAACAAAGATCCTGCTTCTAGATCAGGCAGTTTGTTCCTGAAGGCCAAGTGACCTCAGACAAACAATGGCATTATCAGATCTTACCATCCTCAGCCGTAAGATGAAGACATTGGATGCAGTGCTCAGCTGTGCTCTGTGGTACTCTAGGGTTTCCTGCGTAGGGCAAGAGAAGGGAATTTACTTGGAACTCCTTTCTCTAGAGCAGCTATGTTTTTAGTTAGTATCTATCTATCTATCTATCTATCTATCTATCTATCTATCTATCTATGTATCAATCATGTAACACTTAGGTTTGTTTTGTAAAAAAAATAGGTTGGATGCTATTTAAGTTGTTCAGATTCAAAAGATTCACAAAGTTCTAATTCTGGTTCCAGTTTTCATCATGCATGACTCACTCCATGAGCACAGAAGGACTTAGTAGGTTTCATTGGCAAAGATAATGAATGGGGACAATTGAGAATAATAACTGGTGGTTTGGTTTGAATGACAAAAGTCTCCCATAGGCTCCTATATTTGAATAGTTGGTTCCCAGGTGGTAGTGCTGTTTGGGGAGGCTGGAGGACCTTTAGGAGGCACAGCCCTGCTGGAGGAAACATGCCACAAGGGGCAGGGTTTTTAGTCTCACTCCATTTCCTGCTGGATCTCTGCTTCCTGTGTACAGATAAAATGTGATTAGCTATTTTCCTTATCCAGCTCCTGTTTGTCATGCCTTTCTCAGGATTAAAGATTCTCTCTCTAGACTTTAAGCCAAAATAAGTCTTCCATAAGTCTTGCTTAGGTTTTGCTGTTTTATCATAGTAACAAAAGATAACTAATATAATAAGTAATATTTATTCCTTGCCTAAAGTTTGCTACATGGATTATAATCACTTTTATATTTGTTTCTCAAAAGAGCCCTAAAAGGTAGGTTCTTTAAAAAAATGCTTAGTTTTATTTGTGTATATGTGTATGGGTGCCTGTGTTATTCTACAGGTGCTCACAGAGGCAGAGGAGGAGATTGGAGTCCTTGGAACAAAAGTTACAGGCAGTTGTGAACCACCTGCTGTGGATGCTGGGAACTGGACCTGGTCCTCTAAATGCTCTTTACTTCTGAGACATCTCTCCACCTCTGAGGTAGACTCTTTTTAGAAAAGAAACTTTGGATCCATCAGATTTTTTTTTCTTTTGTGAGGATGTAGTTTCATGGGAGTGAAATCACAATATCTTTGTACTCTGGTACTGTTTACCTGGAAACACTGGAGTTTTTTTTTCTTCTTTTTTTCCCTTTTTTTAAATTATTTTTTTAATTGGATATTTTATTTACATTTCAGATGTTATCCCCTTACCCCATGTCCACCCCCCTCCCGCCCAGGAACACCCTATCCCATCCCCCTTCCTCCTGCTTCTATGAGGATGTGACTCCACCTACCCTCCCACTCCCACCTCCCCACCCTCAAATTCCCCCCACACGGTGTCTAGCCTTCATGGAACCAAGGATCTCCTCTCCCACCTATACCTGACAGGACCATCCTCCCTTGCATATGCAGCTGGAGCCATGGGTCCCTCCCTAAGTGCTCCCAGGCTGGTGGTTTAGACCCTAAGGGCTCTGGTTGGTTGGTATTGTTGCTCTCCTTATGGGGTTGCAAACCCTTTCAACTCCTTCAGTTTTCACTCTAATTCCTCCATTGGGACCCCATGATCAGTTCAATGGCTAGCTGTGAGCATCCGCCTCTGAATATGTCAGACTCTTGCAGACCTCTAAGGACTCAGCTATATCAGGCTCCTGTCAGCATGCACTTCCTGATATTCTCATCAGCGTCTACCTTTGGTGACTACACGTGGGATGAATACCCAGGTGGAATGGTCTCCAGACGGCCCCTCCTTCAGTTTCTGTCCCACACTTTGAGTAACTGTACATGTGCTCTTATGGAGTGCAGCATACTAATGTCTTAGGGTACATACCCAGGAAATGATAACTGTGCAGTGTGGTAGGGTAAGCTATCACCTGTCTTCCACCAATGTAGGATGGCTTCATGGTAAACAGCAGCAGGACACCCCGGATTTAGTTGAAGTTTAGGTTCTATTGCCTAATATCTATCTCTATCTCT
>NW_021604732.1:5499541-5566240 GCF_004785775.1 Grammomys surdaster
CTCTCTCTCTCTCTCTCTCTCTCTCTCTCTCTCTCTCTATCTCCTCTATCTCTATCTCTATCTCTATCTCTATCTCTATCTCTATCTCTATCTCTATCTATCTATATCTATCTGTGTGTGTGTGTGTGTATGTGTGTCTATTCATAATAATATAGGTCAAAAGAGTTTTCTTGTGCTTGCTGCAATTTTGATTTCTTTCATTTACAAAGGAGGCTGAGAAGATTGTTATTTTTTTTTCATCGGAAACTCTGAATACCTGAGAGGTCATGGTATAATTCCTGGTGTGTCCCTGGCTTCTTCTATCAGACTAGAACCACATTATGTCTGCTGAATTGGATGTGACTGAGATCAATGCCAGGCGCTTCCCTTTGCAGTGGATTCAGGTGTTCCAGAAAGAAACTCAGTCTTGAAATTTTTTAGAAGTAGAAAGCAGCTGTGTCCAGCCAGGGCCTGCCAGAATAGAAATTGTCAGAATAGAAATTGCAGCAATGATCTGGGTGTTCGTTTGCTGTTGCAAAATTGGAGAGCTGATAAGATTTCAGAAATCAAAGAGGGGTAATCACTGGATGAGACGGGTCCCATGATAGATTTGGATTTCTTCTCTTGCTTTTGTTGACAGTGTAATATGCTGATAACTATTATTTAATGTAGTTGAAATACTTGCTAGACTCCACCTGTAGAATATCTAGTCTTATCCTTTACTGTCTGAGCATCTGGACCAGTGATTTTATGCTCTGTGTTGGTATGTCTCATTGAGAATCTCTAGAAAAGGTATACATTTTGCACAAAATCCCTGCAGATACTTGTAGTTTCATTATATTGTTGGGTTAAAAAATTCTGACCAAAAGCAACTTGAAGAGGAGAGGGCTTACTCTGTTTTCACTTACAGGTTGAGAGAAGTCAAGGCAGGAACCATAGAGGAATGATACATGCAGGCTCTTTGTCTCATGCTTTTCTAGTTTTTGAAAACATTCTAGGATACCCTGTCTAGGGAATGGTGACACTCACAGTGGGCTGGGCTCTCCTATATCAATTAGTAATCAATACAGTTCCTGATAGACATGCTCATAGAACAATCTGATCTAGACAATTCCTCAGTTGATTCTTGTATGTTCTGAGGCCATGCCAACTTGGCAATTAAGGCTGGCTAGGACAGTTATAGGCCACTTGAAGACATATGTCAATCATTTGTTTGTGTATGCTGTTATTTGTTCACCCACTCACCTTTCACTTAACACTCATTCATATATTTGTTATTAACTGCTGAGGTATAGGTGCTATATTAGAGATTCATGAACAGTGGTCCATGCGCTCAAAGAGCTTACAGTCTATGGGGTAAACAAACCTTCTAATATACAGTTGTATGATGTTGAAGAGGTGGATAGAGATGTTGAGGTTGTACAAAGAAAGCAACTAATCTGGGGCTGGTCTGTGTGTGAGAGATCATTAAAAGTTTCATTGACAAGAGGAAGTACTTTTGACAGAACAAGTTCATTGCTGTGTTCACACAGGTGTGTGTGTGTGTGTGTGTGTGTGTGTGTGTGTGTATGAGTGTATGCAGGATATATGTGTGTATGATAGAAGCCTGGCCTCTATGAATTGTGGGCAAGTGTTGGACCACTTCCTGTCTTGTGTAGTGGTTTGAATGGAGCCTATTGTCCCCATAGGCTCATGTTTGAATACTTGGCCCTCAGTTGGTGAAACTGTTTGGGAAGGATTAGGAGGTGTGAGCTTTTGGAGAGGCATGCTATTGGCTTTGAGATTTCAAAAGCCCTTACCTTTCCTCATTAGGTCTCTCTGCCTAGTGCTTCTGGATCAAATGTGAGTGCCCAGCTACCGCTTCAGCATCATAACTTCCTGGTTGCTGCCTTGTTCTCTCCTATAATGGTCATGGAGTCTAAACCTCTGCAGGTGTTGTAAGACCCCCCAGAGAGGGGAGACCCTCACTCAAGTCTCGAGAAGATGCGACTCACCCACGACCAAGAGAGACACCAACCTTGTTGCAATAGCAAGAGGTTTAATTAATCCTAGTCAGCGCTGGGTCGAGACTCGTATCCCATGCAAGGGCAGAGGAATGTTGGCCAAGAGGCTTGGGAGAAAGGGGTATTTAAAAGAGAAAACCGCAAACCAGGGGGGTGAAGGGAGAAATCAAAAAGTGGAACAGTAGTAAATAGTGAAAAGTTTTCAACCTATTATTCAGTTAGCCATAAACCAAGGTGGGGAGTGGGAAACATCTTGCACACATCGTAGACCGGGATGGGGAGTGGGAAACATCTTGCACACATTTTTCTCAGGAATGTGACCTTAACCTAGCCCATTGTGGTCAGTCATTTCCCAGAGTACCTTGACCAACCTGTATTTGTAGTTCTGTTATTCTTTGTAGTAAGTCAGTCCCTGGAACGGCCTAGCTGACTTGCCTTCTGGCTCTTTCTTTAACTCAGGCCTGTGAATTTACTAACTTTAATTCAGATGGGGGTCCTGATCTTTTTCTGTAATTTTTGCCTCCTTACAGTGTGAATCTCAAACACTGTTTTATAAGTTATCTTGGTCATGGCATCTTAGCATAACAATAGAAAAATCACTAAAACATCTTGTAATTTGATTTAGACTTATTTTTTAAATTTTGGCATCTTTTTATTTGTGCTTGATAGTTTTATGTCAACTTGACACAAGTTAAAGTCATCTGAGAATGGGGAACCTTTGTTAAGTGGTCACTTCCATAAGACTGGGCCAAGGGCAAGTCTGTAAGGAATTTTCTTAATTAGTGACCGATGGGGGAGGGCCTAGCCCATTGTGAGTGGTGCCATCCCTGGGTTGATGGTCCTGGGTTCCATAAAAAAGCAAACTTAGCAAGCCATGAGGAGCAAGCAAGTAAGCATCACTCTTCCATGGCTTCTGCATCAATTCCTCGAGGATTCTATACTGTTTGAGTTCTTGCTCTTACTTTCTTCAGTGAAGAACAGTGCTGTGGAAGTGTAAGCCAAATAAACTCTTTCTTCCCCATATATCTTTTGTTTCATCACAGCAATAGTAACCCTAACTAAGACCCCCCCTCAATCTGTTTTGGTACATGCATGCCCACATGCATATTTGTGGTCAGAAAATAACTAACAAAAGTTAGTTTTCTTTTGCCATGTGGATCCTGGGAATCAAACTCAGGTCATCGGGCTTAGCAGTAAGTAATCTTATCCTCTGAGCCATCTTTCTGGCCCCTGTCTAATTTCTAAGTGATGACTAAGGATTTTTGAGGACCATAAGACTTAGGACATGTAACAATCATATTGAACATGTTAAAGTATTTACACTTGTTTGTGTATATAAACACACACACATACATTGTGTGTATATGGCAAACTTCACAATTTCATCTGCCTTCAAGTACTTGTCAGTAACATTAAGTGAATCCAGTTAACCAAGACATTTATTTCTGAAATGTTCTTATTGTTCCATATAGGAATTCTGTACTCATTAAGCATAAGTGTCTATTTCTCCTTCTCCCTAATCCCTGGCAACCTCTGTTATACTTTCTGTCCCTGTGAGTGAGCCTATTCTGGGCATCTATGTAAGTAACACCTTACTGCATTTGCTTTTTTGTGTTGGCTTGTATTAGTTAATGTAATGTTTTTGAAATTTATCCACATTGCAGCATGTGTAAAATTTCATTTCTCTTAATGGCTAAATATTACATTGCATATTTATATATATTTATCTAATCCTAATACTTAAGTCCCCCTATTGGCCATTATGAATAATGCTGCTGTAAATACTGGTGTTCAAGTATCTATTCAAGTTCCTTCTTTTAATCTTTAGAGTATGTGTATCTTGGAAGTAGAATTGCTAGATGGTAAGGTGTTTATATTTGTGTTGCTGTAAGATAATACCAGAGGCAGTTAAATTCTAAAGATAAAAGGTTTGATTTTGGCTTACTATTCTGGAGGTTGTAATACAAGATCAATTTCTTCATTGCTTTGGACAATTGGCTAGGATGGGAAAATAAATCGATGGGAATATAAAGCAGAGCAAATGGTTTACCTCATGATTCAGGATGTAGAAGGAAAGGAAGAAACTAATTGTCCCATATTCCCTGTAAGAAAATGTCCCCAATAACTTAAAGACTTCATCCTAAAGGTCCACAGCTCCTCCTAATAGCACCATCCTGGAGACCAGAAGTACTTATCAGTGGGGAGTACACATCTGAACCACAGGATATAGTAACCTTT
Organism: Grammomys surdaster; assembly: GCF_004785775.1. Lineage (NCBI taxonomy): Eukaryota > Metazoa > Chordata > Mammalia > Rodentia > Muridae > Grammomys > Grammomys surdaster. The sequence continues at coordinate 5,503,762 of NW_021604732.1, forward strand.
TTCTTTCATTGTGATTAGAATACGTAACACAAGGTTTATCTTCTTAACAATTTTAAGTGACAATATGGTGTCATCAGCACTGAGCATAACATCATTCAGCATAGTACTAGAACTTACGCATCATATGACTGAAATTTTATATCACTTAGCAGTGACTTCCTCTTCCCTTCTCCCTCTATCCCTTGGGGACCTACCAAGCTATTTTTAGATATTACATGCTAAGGAGAAACATGTAGTGTGGTTGGCTTATTTCACTTAGAACAATGTCTTTTGTATGTTTATTGGGATTTCCATAGTTAAGGAGAATTTGACAATACCTATCTTATTTTTACATTTAATTGTTACTGCTGTGTTTCCTGTCATATCTAAGAAACCATTTCAAAGGGCAATGTTGTGATGATTTCCCCTTATGTTTTCTTCTATGGGTTTTATAGTTCCAGGTCTTGGGTTTAAGTATTTACTCTGTTTTGAGTTCATCCTTCTGGATGATATAGCATTAACTTTTATTTTTATTTTGTATGTGGCAATCAGGTTTCCCCAACATAATTGAGAATTCTCACATATATGGACCAGTGGTTCCCCCAAATGTGGAGACACTATCCTTCCTTATTACATATTTCTCATATTTCTATTGGCTATCATTCAATATGATAATTTTACATACTTTAAAAGTGTTTGTATATCTATAAATGACAATAACAGCTCTGGGTGGCTGGAGTAACGGCTCAATCAAAAGGCATAAGGGTTTGAGTTTGATCCTTAAAACCCATGTTAAAAAACCTCAGTGTGGTGGTGGATGCTTGTAATCCCTGTGCTGGAACAGAGGCTAGTGAATCCTACATCTTTGCTCTTCAGCCAGCCTAGCATATTTGAGAAGTTCTAGGCTTGTGGGAGACTCAGTCTCAAACCAAGGTGAATGGTTTTTGACAAATGACATCCAAGTTTCTTCTCTTGTCTCAATACATGCGTGCACACACACACACACACACACACACACACACACAAACACACACACACAAAATGTAGGATTCACAAACATTAAAAAAAGATTTTTTTGAAGATATCTTCCAATTGGTAACTTTAAATTACTTATTAACCTGTTATTGCTTAATTATGACTATTTTTATTTTAACTTTATAATATTGTTATTCCTCTGTTGTGGTAATCACATGGCAGAGTATTCCTTAAACAGGAATATGTGCCAGAACTTCTTGAAGAGCTGTTCAAACAGACACTTGAGGTTCATCCTAGAATTTCTGATTCAGTGGGCCTGAGGTTTGGCCCAAAGTCTTCATTTTAAACAGGTTCCCAGGCTCTAGTATTATTGTTCCCCATATTTTGGGGACCACTGACTTGTATACTAGTGGTCCCTATAAGCCTGTATTTTAATGTCTCCTGTAAAATATAACAGAGATATTATGAATAATACAATTAATTATTGTCAAAGCAGGTGGTATTGTTATACCACCTGGCCTGTATAGAAAAATTTCCTGATGTGTGGTAATAGGTCAGCCTTGATGGGGAGATGACACGTGGGACTATGGACTTGGCTTGAGAAGAAAAGTTTCCTCCCAGGAAATCTCATTACTATTATGGTGGGAGTGAGATGAGAAAAGGAGTTGAAAAGAAATCTAGAAATCAAATTCTAGGATGAACTCCGAGTATCTGTTTGAACAGCTTTTCAAGAAGGTCAGGCACATGTTCCTATTTAAGGAATACTCTGCCATGTGATTACCTTATTCTGTACATTTGTCGGTTATAAAGTTTCAATTTGTGTATTTTATAATCAATAATTGTCTAGTTCTCTAATATTTTTGTGGTCCCTCCAACTCCCAAACCTAATCACTGTGCTTTTTCTTTTCTATTTTTTTTAACAAAAGCATACCAGACAGCAACCTAACTGTGTGTCTGAACTAGAATTTAATCAGTCACAACCAATCAATACGACATAAGTTGTTAGCTTTGTTGCTCTCCCGTCCATTCTCTCCCTCCCTTCTTCCTTCTCTTCCTTTTTACAGATTCTTTATATGCCCTCGCTATGTTGTAGCCCAGGTTTTTGTCCACGTTACCATTTTCCAGCCTCAGCATTCTAAGTGCTGGGATTACAGATGTGTGCCACCCCACCTGGCCTGTACCTGTTTTCTTCTATGCACAAAGCTTTGGTGAACATTTCTCTGGAATGGAGTTCAGACTTCTGGCTGTGTTTTAGGATTCCTAGAGAGTTTCCTAAGCTTGAGTCTTATGAGAGCTTTTGGTTTTATTGGTCCTACTATAGCCAAAACACAGAATTAAAAAAAAAAAGTGACCCTAATGTGTAGCCCAGGGTAGGAATAACTGCTCTGCATGCATCTGGGATCTTTTGTGTGGTGCCTGGACTAGTCCACCATAACCCCATGAGATCAGATGCTGAGACGGTTCACCATTGTCGTTTTTCAAGAATTATATGGAAATGCTTCTTCCAGAAGTCTAGGTGTGCCTTGTTGATAGCATAGTAATGGTGGCAAGGGGCCCATTTGTTTCCTTTGCTCTAAAATGCATGTGCACACACCCTTCTCTGGCAAAGATACTTGTCTCTTAATATATATCTATATATCTATATCTATTTACTAATAATAGAACATTAAAAGACAAGCACCATCAAAGGGGTCAGGATGGAGGCTCAGCCCTTATCCTTCCCATAGGCACTGAATTGACTGTTTTCATTATTTAGCTTCTGGCATTAAAAAAATATTCAGCAATGAAATATGAGTTGAGATTAATAACTGAAATGAAAAACACATAAAGCACACACAATTAGGATGCTTTCTGGTACACTTTTGTTAAAAATATAGAAAAGAGGGGTCTGGAGAGATGGCTTAGCAGTTAAGAGCACTGACTGCTCTTCCAGAGGTACTGAGTTCAAATCCTAGCAACCACATGGTGGCTCACAACCATCCGTAATGAGATTGGATGCCCTCTTCTGGTGTGTCTGAAGACAGCTACAGTATATTCATAAATAAAATAAATAAATAAATCTTTAAAAAAATATAGAAAAGAAAAAGCACAGTGATTAGGTTTGGGACTTGGAGGGACCACAAAAATATTATAGAACTAGACAACTATTGATTATAAGATACACAAATAAATAAATGAAATAAACAACAATGTGAATCAAGTCTAATCATTTTACTCAACCGTAGTGTTCAAGTGCAGATGGTACATTCTAGACTTGAAAGTGATTGACAAGCTGCAGATGCAAAGGGGACCCTCAGACACTAAGGTGATGGTATTCAGGATACAAAACAGCTCATGTAACTCTATCAGACTGGGTCTGGTCAATCCCTTGCTCTGATCCAGTCTGCCAAACACATAGTTTTCAAAAATAATATCATGTAGCCCAGGCTGGCCTCAAACTCATTATGCAGTCAAGAATGACCTTGAACTTTGAGTCCTCCTGTATATTTAAATGAGTGTTTCATTTCCACCTTCTAAAAGCTGGACTTGGAAGCCTGTGTCACCATGTTTCACTTGTCAACACATGGGCCTATAGGGTTGTTATGAGTCTCTTACCTTCGGAGTATTGTCTATTTGCTGATAGTTCTTTCACTTGAATGATAGTTTTTTTTTTTTCTTCTTGGAAACAGAATAGAGACACTACTTATTGGGGATGGATGCAAACACTTTATCCACAGCATTGATTACTTTTAGTTTGTAACCTAAGCAGGGTCCTTGTTAGAAAAATTTCCTGATGTGTGGTGATAGGTCAGTCTTGATGGGGAGATGACACATGGGACTGTGGACATGGCTTGAGAAGAAAAGGCTCCTTCCAGGAAATCTCATTACTATTATGGTGGGAGTGAGATGGGAAAGGAGTTGAAGAGAAATCTAGACTGTTCTCATTCTTATTTTTTTTCTCCAAATAATTGACTTTGCTGGAAAGTATTGGATATGGGTGGGGCTGTGTTGCCACCCCAGATGTCACTGAACCCAATTTACATACAAGGAAACCAAACATAGACAACGTGACTTGACCATGAATACCCAGCTATTGGGTTTTCTATTACTAGGAAATAATTTAGGGTGGGACTGGCTTCAAGGCTTTCCACCCTTCCTGATGAAGCCTGGCTCTGCTCTTTTTGAGTCTTAGATTCTCTTATCTGCAAAATGGAGAACAAGTTAAATTAAAATATAGTGTGATTTATACATGTGATGGATAGTTTTATGTCAACTTGACATAGGCTAGAGTCATCTGAAAGGAAGGAACCTCAATTAAGAAAATGCCGCCAGGGCTGGAGAGATGGCTCAGTGGTTAAGAGCACTGACTGCACTTCCAGAGGTCCTGAGTTCAAATCCCAGCAACCACATGGTGGCTCACAACCATCTGTAATGAGATCTGATGCCCTCTTCTGGTGTGTCTGAAGAAAGCTACAGTGTATTCATATATAATAAATAAATAAATCTTTAAAAAAAAAAAAAAAAGAAAATGCCGCCATAAAATAGGGCTGCAGGCAAGCCTCTAGGGAATTTTCTTAATTAGTGATTGATGGGAAAGGTTACAGTCTGTTGTAGGTGGTGCCCTCCCTGGGCTGATGGTCCTGGTTTCTATAAGAAATCAGACTGAGAAAGCCATGGGGAGCAAGCCAGTAAGAAGTATCCCTCCATGAACTCTGTATCAGTTCCTGCCTTCAGGTTCCTGCTGTATTTGAATCCCTGTCCTGACTTCCTTGGATGATGAATATTGATGTGGAAGCATAAACAAAATTAACCCTTTCCCTCTAACTTGTTTTTGGTCATAGTATTTTATCATAGCATTAGTAGCTCTAAGACAATACAGAAGAAAATGAATATTTACTAGTGATTTCATTCAAATCCTGACTTCAAGGAGTTGGTAAGGCCCATTTGGCTCATAAAAAAATTGAGAAATGAAGATTTATTTAGGGAATTAGTCAAAGAAATACAGTGTTAAACTTGATTACATATACATCACCAGCTAAGGTCTTATAGGGCAAGAAAATTATAACTTTTGGGACAGAAATTTTCTAGTTAAAACATTATTTTCACATCTGTTCTCTGATCAAATAGTGAATGGCAAAAATCAAAGTCCCAGGTAATTAAATAATGTTCTAGTGAAACTGTTGAACAATATTGAACGGGTATATACATCATATACCTTGTTTTATTATAAGTTTTAGACAATTTTTCTTAATGGATGTTAATAGATGCGGGGAATGATTAGATCGCACGTGGACGTGGGTTCTTAAATCTTGTTGAGTGGTGTTGGTCCCTGCACATCTGTCATGGCTCAGTCGGCTGGAATCCAGCTCAGAGTGACAGAAACGCGGGAATTTGACTGAGTTGGTTCCGAGCTGCACCGGGAGGGCACAGGGCTATGAGAAGCCACAGGGGCACCCCCGGGCGGGGAGCAAACTCAGTCTGAAGTTCTGTGGGGGGCGGCAGGGTTCTCGAGTGGACCTGGAGAGAGGGCCGCTGCCTGCCAGCTCTGGGGCCCTCAGGTGAGTGCTCAAGAGGCCATTGACTGATTGCACCGAGGTTCCCCAGGGAAAGAAGAAAGAGTGACTGGCAGGCCGGGGGTGGGGGTGGGGGGGGTGGGGCTCCATTCTGGGACTCAGACACCGCTGGGAGGCTGCAGCAGAACTGAGATGAGAGACGTGCAGGCGTGCACGCTGAGAGATGCTAGAGACTGAGAGGGAAGCCTGGACTGCTCCTCATGGGTTCTTCGGTTACTCACTTGGCTTGAAGGCGGCTGCTTGTCTAGCTTGCTTGAAAAGGCGAACCTCTAAGGCTGGAACACAGAGAAATCCTTGATGGGAGATTAGACAGCTTCAGCTGCGGTGGCAGTGGTGGCAGCTCATTAAAGGGCCTTCTCCATGGGTCTCCATGGTGGGCCCCAATGACACGAGAAAGTCCATGGTTCCAAAAGGGTTTTATTTTCATGGCGGAAGGTAGATGGATCTAGATACACCCCCCTGAAACTCAGGGCAGACCTGAGTTAAATAGGGAAGGAGAAGGGGGGAGGGTCTGGGGAAGAATGCTTAATTGGTTATGCCCTCTGGTCTTTATCTATCTCATTAGTATGTAAATCTCTTGAGGCTGAGGCCTGTAGTCACACCCTCTACCTGTGGAGGGGTTGGTAGGACCATTGCCCTACATGACTGAAAAGTGTGGGTCAATGGAGGTCTACGTCACGTGTCAGGAGCCTGGATTCTGGGAGCGTGGTCGAATAGATGCCCATCCCTCACAGGCATGCACACCTGTTGGGTCTCCAGGCTATTTCCAGCCAGCACTTCTACCAAAACTCAATCCATCTTATCACGGTCCCACAAGTATGATAATGAAAAAAAAAAATCTGTCTGTGGCGGTCCTCAAATGTTGCTATTTTGTCCGATGATATACTACTGGATGTTTTGGTGGGTCTTAATTGTTTGAGTATCCATTCCATGTGTGTGGCAAGCCTATGTGCTAGGCACAGGAGAACTATGTCCTAGGACATCTCTGTCTAACCTGTTAGTGACAACTAGACAAACTGAGAGACATTTGCCAGCCAAGGTACAGGAAAAACCAAGGGAGATAGATTCTTGTTATTTTGGCCAAGAAAGTATGAACATCAATCAATAATTAGGGCTTTCAAAGCAGAAGGCTTAGTGAACTGAGGGCAGAGCTGGCCAATGGCAGACCTCTTCCTTAGGAGTAGAGAAAGGACAGCACCTAGAAACACCTTTCTGTCACACACACACACACACACACACACACACACACACACACACTCCCCAATGACTCTCTGATTTCAGGCATTGACCATGAAGTCTGGTCATGAATGAATCAATCCCAAGCATGGTTCTCTTGGACCTGCCTATTTCTGAGTTTGCCTCTGCGTTTTCAACTGTTCAGTGATGACTATTCTGTCAGTGTGTAGGAACACTCAGCTTATTTGTGTCTCCCACAGCTCAGGCAGCTGAGCTGAACTCTGTCCACTGTCTCATACACTTGCAGGGACAGTGGAGGGGAGAATGCTATAAGCTGGCCCTAGACTATCAGTGGGGTGGTCTTCAAGCCATGTTGCAAAGCACTTGGTATTCCCTGTGCCTTTGACCTTACTAGGCAGTTCTCACTCTAGGCCACCTAATGGAGTATTCTACTCCATTAAGAAGCTTCACATTCATGCCAAGGGTCTGACAGATTTTAATTGATTGACCATGCCAGAAATAATTTTTTAAGGAGTATTTTTAATAAGAAAAGTTTGTGTTCATAATGAAAGGGTTAGAAATGAGAGAAATTTATTAAGAAGAAAATAAAATCACTGGGAATACTATTATCTAGAGATCACAAATATTATTTGCTGTGCTTGCTTTCAGAGATATTTAAACACATTGAAAATCTACTGTTTTATAACTGTGGTCGAAGCCAGCTTCAGAGGAGAGAATTTGTATATCAGTTAGGGAATTGCTAAGATGTTGTTGGGCATTAGGGATGTTGGTGAAAGCTCAGTACATGGATGGAAGTTGCAGCCAGAGCCCTTGAACAAATGCCATGGAAGCATTTTCATCCAAGGAAACAACCCTCTAGCTGAATGCTAGGTGAGGGGACATGATTAGTATTATATTATTATATATTATTATATATGTATATTTTTTCTTTTATTGGATATTTTCTTTATTTACATTTCAAATGTTATCCCCTTTCCAGGTCTCCCCCCTGGAACTCCCTATCCCATCCCTCCTTCTCTTGCCTCTATGAGGGTACTTACCCACCCACCCATCCACCCACCCACCCACTCTTGTCTTCCTGCCCTGGCATTCCCCTACACTGGAACATCGAACCCCCTCAGGCCCAAGAGCTGTTCCTCCCACTTATGTCCAACAAGGCCATCCTCTGCCACATATGAGGCCGGAGCCATAGGTCCCTCCATGTGTACTCTTTGGTTGGTGGTCCAGTCCCCGGGAGCTCTGGGAGGTCTGGCCTGTTGATACTGTTGCTCCCCCCATGGGTCTGCAAACCTCCTCAGGTCCTTCAGTCCCTTCTCCAATGGGGACATGATCTTTTAAGAGAGAAGGTTTTTGGAAGCATATTACTGTGTGCAGGGAAAGCAGGTGGATATGAGGTATAGGATCTCCAGTTCGGAAGTGAATCTTATCCAGAATTCCCTAACTGTGCATACCTCCACTGTCTGTCCACTGCCCAACCTGTGTCACTTTCCTTGCCTCTCTGCTCCCAAACATCCTGAGCTTGATGCTGGGAGATAGATGAGGTGATAAAATGTATGCTTTACAAGCATAGGGATCTGAGTTTAATCCCCTGGACAAAGTAATAAGCTGGAGGTGGTGGTCCATACTTGTGATTCCGACCCTAGGGAGGTGGAGTGTCTTTGAGGATACTTGGAGTTCTAGGCCAATGAAAGACCCTATGTCAATGAAGACTGGACAGTGACTGACAACACCAAATGTCCTTTGGCTTCTGTTGGTATGCTTGTAAACACACACACACACACACACACACACACACACACACACACACAGACATACACACATACCCCAAAACACGTTAGAAGACCCCAAAACAAAACCACAAGTCATCCTGCCCCTGATCACATGTTGTCTGTCTGTACAGTTAAAGCCTGTAGCAATGGAATTGGAATTGGCCATTTTTACTGGAGTCAGGCAGAGACTCAAAGGCAGATGAGGAAGCTCAAGCTCCAGAATGGAGGGAGGGAAAGGCTGGCTGGAGGCAGGCTCACTGGGAGCAGCACTCTGAAATGATTGGCTGAAATTGTTAATTCACTTCTCCCTCTTGGAGCTAGGGAATACCTGTCAGTTTACCAGTCCTATGCGTCCTGCTTTTGGTGCATTGTTACAGGATTTTTATTTGCTTCCCTGGCCAGTTCACTTCTCCAGCAAAAAGCGGTCCCATAGTCTTATTTTCTCCAAGTTTAGCTTTCTGGACACTGAAGACAATTAGTTTCTTTGCTTGGTTATCTATAGACTGTACATTAGAGTCCTATTTTTTATGTGGGCTTGATATATGCATATTCAGCCTCTCATGCTGTATTTGAAGTTTAATAGTGTCCTTTGGTGGGTATGGGTACCAATATGATCTTGAAGGCTGCCATTGTAGTCATTCCCATTTTACCTGAAGAGATCTGAAGATCAGTGAGGATATAAATCAGCAAGGACCACATAGCAAGAAGAGTCTGGCTTCAAATCTTGGCAGTTAGAGTTTAAAAATCACTTCCTTGTATTGCCTCTCTCAGCTATTCAGAGACAGAGCCCACCCTATCTTTGTCACATGTTAGAAGATTAAAAATGATACTTTGCTGGTGGTTTATCAAAAACCTGCATTGGGTGACGCCAGTGATCATTTCAGCATGGCGGGGTAAGGGGTTCATGGGACCCCCATGCCTAACTAGGTGCTATTGACAACAGATGATTGAAGGAAGTCGCTTTTCTTCAAGGATGTTTTGCCCCTGGTAGGCTGATTATGCTCCAGTAGATAGGCGTACACCTATATGTATATTATTAGCACAAAATTGACTCAGTAGATTGTAAACACAAAGAGACAACATGGAGTTGGGAGTGTGTGTGTGTGTGTGTGTGTGAGGTAGATCTGGGAGGAGTTAGGGGGATGTCTCAGTTAGGGTTACAATTGTTGAGATGAAACATCATGACCAAAGCAACTTGGGGTGGAAAGGATTTTTGGCTTATGCTTTTATTCCACTGTTCATCATTGAAGGAAGTCAAGGAAGGAACTCAAACAGGGTTGAGAACCTGGAAGCAGGAGCTGATGCAGAAGCCATAGAGGTGTGTTGCTTATGGACTTGCTTCCCATGGTTTGTTCAGCCTGCTTTCTTATAAAACCCAGTACCTCCTACTCAGTGGTGGCCCCAACCACAATGGGCCAGGCCCTCTCTCATCAATTGCTAATTAAGAAAACGCCCTAAGGGCTTGCTTACAGCCTGATCATATAGAGAGGCATTTTCTCACTTAAGGATCCCTCTTTTCCAGTGAGTCCAGCTTCTGTCAAGTTGACATGAAACTAGTCAGCACAGGGAAGAACAGGGAGTGAGAATAGTCAGAATGCACATATGAAATAAAAATATGCACACATGAAATTCTCAAAGAATTAGTAAAAATATTACATTAAAGAACGGGTCCCTTTTCTCCTACTGGATTGCCTCATCCTGCCTTGATACGAGGGTTTGTGCCTATTCTTATCGTAACTTGCTATACAGTGTTCAGATGATATCTCCCTAGGAGACCTGCTCTTTTCTGACGAGCAACAGAGGAGGAGTGGATGGGTGAAAGGGAGAGGTTGCAGGAGAAAGAGGAGTGGAAGGACAGGAAACTGCAGTAGGGATGTAATGTATGAGGCAAGATTAAAAAAAAAAAAAGAGCCTTCGCTATTAGCCAAATTCACCCCATTGAATCTCTTTCTGAAGAAGTTGGTCCTTTCTGTAAGACTTAACCCACTTAAAAATCATCTCGGAGGACCTTGAATCTTCTTGATTCTGTTAACCTATCTTACTTCCCCTTTAAGTTCCCAAATGGACAGAAAGATACAGAGGATAGAGTCTGGGAGAACGGAACAGATGGTGCTGGGACATCCTTGGATACCTGCTCAAGAGTCCTGCTGCCCAGGTCTGGCTGGTAGCTTCCCAGCTTAGTGGGCTAAAGACCTTGAGCTGATTTCTCATGTCACCTCCGTGTCAATTTCCATCGCCTCTTCAGTATGCCCCAATGATGCTAAAATACTGCCTAGTCTGTGAGTGGGGTGAGTGCAGTACAGACAGGAATCATTTATGTGATTCTGGGGCAGATGGTAAGTGCTGCCTGTAAATTAGAATGCAAATTCCTTCCAAGTTTTCTTTCTTTCTTTCTTTCTTTCTTTCTTTCTTTCTTTCTTTCTTTCTTTCTTTCTTTCTTTCTTTTCCTCCTATGGCTCTGGCAATATGTAATGGGGGAATTTGAATTGTTGAAAGTTTGAGCTGGAAAAACCATACCTACTACCCACTTTCAAACATTGTCTTGGAAAAAGTGAAGTTAAAATTGATAAAAAGTGGCCTTCTTCATTCCCTCCCGCCTCCCTGCATATTTGCCAGCCCACACTGTTCACCCAGATTGTCTAATAATCATGGGAGAAAAAGACTGAATATCTTTTTTTTTTCCTGATTCAGTTGAACAATTGCTCTTTGTGAATTCAGATAAACACACAATATATTAAGAGCTTCAAGTCCTATTTTATGTTTCTTCTCTGGGTCACCGTCCTTGGAATCAGTACTTGGAATCAGTAGACACTGGATGACTAGGCTGTGGAGGAGCAGTGTGGGGATGCTTAGCCTTTTGTTGGCTGAAATAATAGCATATCAAGAGGCTTATCCTTCTTGGGTAGAAAGCACAATGGACTATATTAATAGTCAATTTAACAAAAGAAAAGAGATTTACATCCCCAACACAGTTCATTTTCTGTTTCTGTGGTCTCATCCCATAATCAGGGAAGCTGGGGAATTCTGCACAAAGTGCACAAAGGTGGCAGAACAGTGGCTTAGTGGTCCTGGAGAGGCTGGAACTCCGGAGTAGCCAGAGGGGATGGTCTCAGGCATCCTGTAGGATGTCAGGGATGAGAGTGCTCAGCAGAGAGAAGGGCTAGGGGCAGGCCTTCCTGATGATCTGGAGAAAGAAGCAAAGTTGATGATTGAGGAGGTTGGGTGAAGACCAAGGAAAAGGCGTGGAGGAAGCATCCAGTGGGAGAGGATGTGAAGGACTCACATTAGGATCTACTTGAAGTCGTGGTCAAGACTGCAATGGCCGGATTGGCCTGGCTTAAACTTTTCCTCAGACACTTACAGCTCTTGGTACAGATGCAGAACAAAGGGAATCTTGGTTTTAACTACAAAAGTGTGGGTTAGCCAGGCGAGTTGAACAAGACAAGAAGTGAGAGGGAACAATGACAAACACAGGCCAGGGAATCTGATCCATAGCCAAGTGAGGACATGGCGTTGGGGAAGATGAGGTACAATGAAGGGGGGTAAGATCCAGGGATCAAAATTTCCTGAGGGGTGGAAGAATCATAGGAAGCTAGTTGAAATTGAGATTTGAGGACCTACAGTGACTGCAAATGACAAGGTCTGGGGTGAAGCCATGGGACTGAGTGCCTGAAGAGGGACGGAGGCTAAGCTTATTGGAGACAAGACAGGGAACTGAATGAACAGGTTATTGGAAGAGTCACCAAAGCAATTCTTGAAGTCACTAATAATCAAGACAAAAGTGGGCTGGAGACAGTGATGGTGAGCCCAGAACTGACTGGTCCAGGATGGGAGGTCCAACCTTGGAATGCTGGTGTAGAGGATGGTGGACTGTGTAATTGGACACCAGGAGACTCAAAGGTGCAGGAGGGGAAGGGAGAAGGTGGTCTGGAATAGAGGGAGAAGGATACAAGGTCATCTCTGGAGCTGGAGGCTAGGTTCCATCATTCAGCCTTGAGTTGAAGGGTCTTCTCAGGGGAGCACTGGAGCCTCTTCAAATGGCTCCTTTGTAACAGTCAGAGAATAGGTTGAATGTATTGGGGATGATATACAAGGCCATCAAAATGAGTAGTGAATGCACTTTGCTAAAGAAGGGCTCCTGAGAGGCAACTGTAGGGAGGAGGTGAAAGGGCCTAAATTTTAACAAATGGGTGGAAGCCACCCTTGGAGACAGGGAGGAAGGAAGGGGAGAAGTTAGGGGCAGACATGTAGCCATGTGGCTGGATTTGGAGTACCGGAAATCAGCTAAGGAAAGAATGGAGGTGGTGCTCTCATCCTGGAGTGCCTTTTGGTGTCACCTTTGGAATGTGAAGCTTTATTGGAGTGGTTGAGTCAACTGAACGAGCGTAAGCAGAAAGTGACTTGGCTACAAAGACCATGACTTGTGCTTGCTCATTCGTGCGCCCGTGACAGCACATGTCTGTGCTGGTTTGTATGGTGCCGTGCGTTAGGATGGTTTAAGTAGTTCCATCTCTGATTGTGGCATTTTGAGCATTAACCTCTCGGAAATTACACCTTTAAGAATATAGATCTGAACTTGACTTCCCATTGTCACTTAGCAGTTTATGGCCTGTGACTAATGACTTGTGCTTCCTGACCTATCAGTAAAATAGTGATACTAGTCCCTAGATGAAGTTTCCTTAGGGGACTGCACAATCTTTAGTCACGTGATTGGTGAAATGACTCACAGGGGCACAGTAACTGTTCACTGTAGTCTCTCTGGTGTGTTCTATGTTGGATTATTTCTCTTTAAAATGTTGCTTTTTTATTTTTTTTAGTGTATAGGGCTGTTTTGCCCGTTAGTCCGTGTATCACATGTAAGCAGTGCCTGCAGAGGCCAGAAAAGTGTGTTGGATCCCTGGTAGTGAGTCACTTTGTGGGTTCTGAGAATTGAACCTTGGTCTTCTGGAAGAACAGACCGTGCTTTTAACCACAGAACCACTGTATCCTGCAGGCCATTTGCGTCACTCCTTGTGGCTTGGATGTATATTGAAATCACCTGATGCCATTTATTACTGTGACACGATTTTGCTGTGCTACCCAGCCATCCTCCAATTCCGATTATCCTGCCTCAGTCTTCTGCGTGCCGGGTAACAGACTTACACTACTGTGTTTAACTGCTTGCTCTGTTTTGAAACTCACATCCACGGGGATTCTGGTGAACTTGATGGCCTGGGTGTTTCTATGAGATCCAAAGATGATTCTTACATGTGATGAGTGTCAGGCAGGTACTGAGCTCAGGGTGTTAGGGAGTAGCCAGCAGCATTGGCATCAGCAGGAACTCATTAAAATGCAAATCCTCCCTGATCTACTGAGAAGCTTCAGGGCTTGGGACCATCAGTGCATGCTGTAAGGAGCTTCCTGGTGACAATCCTTTATATCAGATTTAAAACAACTGGTGTGGGGCGAGGAGTTCAGAGCAGTCACCTTGGCCTTTGACATCTTTTCCTCCAGACCTGGTAGGTGTCTTACATGTCCCTACTCTTTTTAATGCCTAAGAGAACTGTACCAATTGAGCTACATACCTAGCCTGATTTCAGTTCCTCCTCCTCCTCTTCTTCTTCTTCTTCTTCTTCTTCTTCTTCTTCTTCTTCTTCTTCTTCTTCTTCTTCTTCTTCTTCTTCTTTTTGTTTTTTTCATGTGTTCTTTTATTCAAGGGTTTACTCCCAGGCAGTATTTAAAGTCAGGCTTTTTAAATTAAAGGCCTAAACTACAAAATTTTGTAAATATGACACTGACAAAAATGAGCATCTGGATATTTTAAACCCTCATTATCTTGGAGTCCAAGTTTGTAACATGGAATGCACAAGACCAAGTTCTTTATGGTTGAGCAGGCACAGTCTTGTAGTCCTGACACTCAGGAGGCTGAGTTCAAGGCCAGTCTGAGCTATGAAGTAAGTTTTAGTAAACTAAACTAAAGTGAGACTCTGCTTCAAAAACAAATTCTACGGTGTATATGTACTGTGTTTTCTTGATCCATTTATCTGTTGGTAAACATCTAGGCCAGTTCCATTTCTTACCTGTTTATTGTGTGTAGGACAGAAATAAAAACAGGTGTGTAAGCATCTCTGTGATATACTGACTTAAAGGTCATTATGTATGCATCTTGAAGAGCCGTAGCTGGGTCATATGCCAGTTCTGGTTTTTTTATATTATATTAATGAGAAACTTCTCTACCTGCATGCTTTTCTAGTTTTAGAGCTATGTCCCTTTTTTTCTCTTTCTCTCTCTCTCTCTCTCTCTCTCTCTCTCTCTCCTTTCCTTAGTGTTTACTCTTCTTATAGATGTGAATATTGTTTTGTTGTTTTGCTGTCTCATCCTATGATACGTAATGGAGTGGTTCTTATCTGAGGACATCTGTTTAATTCTAAATGCCCTTTGTATTTAGATGCTGATTTCTTTCTCTATATTTGAGACATTTTGTTTTCTAATTTATTGTATAATACATTCTCTCTGCCTATACTTTTTAAAAATCCTCATCTCCCTTTGTCTTTTGGATTCTTTGCTTTTGTGTTTTGATTGTATCTCAGAATTCTTGGACAATGTACTCATGCTTATTCATTTAGTTTTATTTATCAGTGTGTGTAATATTTCCTCAGACATGTCCTCTATCTCTGGTACTTTCCTTTGGTCTGATTGAGTCTATTGATTATGGGGTGTTTTTTTTTTTTGACTTAGGGGATTATTTTTTTATTTCCAATACTTAAACCTGGGATGACAATGCTCCTTCCAAGAGCCAAATACTGTCTAACAGAAACCTTAACACCAGGCACGAGAAGCCCTCTTTTTGAGTTGTTGGTAATGGTCATCCAAGAAATGCCCTAAACATTACAGGCTATTGCTGTTTCCCCTGGTTGTTCCCCAGAAGTGGAAGGTTAAGTCCTTCTGCTGAAGACACCATGCTGAAGACACTGCTGGGATGGAACTGACTGGAAAGCCTCTTCCCAGAGAACTCATT
Organism: Grammomys surdaster; assembly: GCF_004785775.1. Lineage (NCBI taxonomy): Eukaryota > Metazoa > Chordata > Mammalia > Rodentia > Muridae > Grammomys > Grammomys surdaster. Next base: position 5,519,232 of record NW_021604732.1, read on the forward strand.
TTCATAGCACCAGAAGGAAGGAAGCTGTCGTGGGAGGCATTATAAATGGCAGGCAGTCCGGCTGCTCCAGGCCTGGCCTCCATATTCCCACTCTAACTTCCCGCACTAACAGCAGGACCGGCTGGCCAGGAGCGCTGGCCCGGGACCCATGGCGTGGCTGCTGCCTCTGCTGGTCAGCACCGTGGACTCCATGGCTTTAAGCATGGCCCTTGGGCCAACTCCACCACCCTCATAGTGCTCAGCTCAACCTCAGACAATATCTGCCATCCTTACGGTACCTGGTAGAATGAAGACTCTTAGTGATTAGAGATCATCCAATGGATTTATATCCACAAATATTCAATACACAAGATGCCCATGCAATTAGAATTGTTAACCCAATTACCTAACTTTGATATGAAAAATTACCTTAGACTGCTGGAGATAGGCAGACATCTGAGGCTGTCTTCTCTCCTCTCTCTTCCTCCTCTTTTTAGCTCATTCCTCCCTCCTCTCAACTCCTAGATTCGCCTACCTCTTCTCTACCCAATGGCAGAGCTCCACTGCAAATACAATGGGCGGGAAAAGTCCTGCAACAGGAAGCAACCTACAGTCTTGCCTAGCTATGACACCTATGAACAACAACAAGGACCAGTGCACATACTTAGTTTTGCAATTTTGGGGCTGGGTAGTGTCTCATCCTCCCCTGACTCCCCAAGTTATATTCCCAAGGGTGTTTAATGTTCTATCTGGAGAGTTTCTCCCACTTGTGTTGGGAGTGGTAAGAACAACCACAGACTGAGCTCTGCACAGGCAGAGGACTTGCTTTCCCACTCAGAAGAAGACCTCTTAAGGACTAATCACCCTTCTGTGGGGATGCCCTTTCAAATTCTTGGTGCCCACATCAGTGAATGGCAGACAGGCTGGATCCCCATACTAACCTCAGTTCCAACAGTATTGAACTCCAGTGCTATTCATTAGTTAATGGCATTTACTCCTGGACATCAAGGGTGGGAGTTACCATTCCCTATGCACCGATTGCCAGAGCAGAGCCTCTTGTGCGCCTCAGCATGTCAACAGCTATGCTATTTCTTACCCTGGAGTTGTGAGGGATTAAATTCAGACTCCCTGAACCATAGTCATTCCTATTCTCAGCCCCTCCCCCAGTTATTGCAGTTTTAAATAATAGGCTCCCATGTAAGATAGTACCTGGCCATTGTCTTCTGAGTCATACAAAGTGACAAAATTGAAATTATTTCCACTCACTGATATGTCCATCTGAGGAATAGGGTCCCACCAAACCCCATGACTTGATTTGAGGCTTGTGAGGGCCATGGCTTGTCTTGAGGGTAGGACTCTGTCTCTTTACAGGGTTGCCTAACTTTCCTGTTGATGAGGCCATCTCTCTCTAATTCATCCTCCCTCCTCCCCCCTCCCCCCTCCCAGGAACTGTGTAGCCGGAGCTGCCTTTGGTTTGAGTTCTTTCTTTCTGGTGTATCAGCCATCATTTCTTGTCACCTTTCTGCTGTTCTCTCACTGTCTTTGTGAATTTCTCAAGTCTGCTCATCTCTCTCTGAAACTGTGATTTCTTTCTCATACTTTGTTGGGTCACGCAGGCAGCACACTGTCTGCTATCTCATGCAGAATTATGCAAATGATATTTGTTAGTGATGATTATTAAGCTTCATTTTCTGCTCTGGGAATACTGATTTTTATCTGAGGCAATATGAGCAAGTGAGTGTCCGATTCTGGGAACTTTCAGGAGGTGTTGAGGTGTATTGCCTTTCCACGGGTATATATATATGAACGTACCTGCTCCTCTGTCTCCAGAAACAGTCATTGCTGGGACAAGATGAATCAGTGGCTAAGAGCACTTGTTGCTGTAACTCCAGGGGATCTGATACCTACCCTCTTCTGGCCTCTAAGGGTGCGCACACACACATACACACATACACTCACACACAGAATCACATTCACACACACAGACTCACACATTCATGCATCCACACACTCACACACATTCACACACACACACACACACATTCATGCATACACACACACACACACACACACACACACACACACGTCAAATAAAACACTCACTGATATGTTCTCTCTACTCATGCTTTCCCATGGTTCCACCAATGCTGATGCTGATATTGCCTCGTACTAGTCCAAAATCTTCATGGAATATAAGATCTTGGAGAAGCCCAAGACTATTTTAATTGAATTACTTCATTCAGTGCTAGGCTTCAGGAGTAGCCTATAGGATCTCAGCTCTGAATGAATTGCTTTAGAAAAAATAATCAAACAGCATGAATTGTGGTTTAATCCTCAGGGGATATATAAATGGAATTCCTTTCCAATTCCTTTTTATTTTCCTGTATTAGTTGGTAAACATACTTTTATAGAATCCATCTTTCCTCACCTACTGCTTTCTAGTTGATTTAAGAAGAAATAAAAGTTTAACAAGACCTTTAAACTTTTATTGCTTGATTTCAAATTTTACTTTCTTAGTTTTTAGGTCAGTCAAGATGATAGACATCATCTCATCAAATCCTTCCTGGGCTTCATCTGGTATGGGCCAAAGTGCAGAGGGGAGAGATCCTGCCTAAGGCTCTACAACTTCACCCTCATAGATCTTAGCTTGGAAAAGACATTCCATATTCGGACAGGAGTTGAGAACTACACAGATATGTGTCATGGAAAGGTTCAAGCAAGCAGATCAGGGTAGTGGTAAGGGTAGAGTTCTACACTCCAATTAGAGTAGTGTTAAGGGAAGTGCGTATTCCAACTAGGGTAGTGTTAAGGGAGGTGCTATGTACTCCAACTAGGGTATTATCTGGAAGAAGAAAAGGATGAAGCCTGGTGATAGCCAAAGGGAGGATTTGAATCCCAGGAAGAGATTTCCCACAGTTCTGATAACATGTCAAACCACCTAACAGAAGAAACTTGAACTATGATAGGTCAATGATTGGAAAAGCCACACCTTGACTAGTACTACAAAGTTTTGAATACTTATTTCCCTGTATTTAAAGGTAAGTCTTGCATCAGCATGGGAAAGATGGGCTTGGGAAGGGTCCCCAGACCTCCTCATTGGTACCTCTTCTGAATGAGGTCACATGGAATACTAATACTAGTATGATTTGCATTGTGGATTATATGCTAGTGGTTATGGGTGAACTTCTGGCCTTGTAGGGAGAAGATGTGCATTCAGGGACACACCTGAGTGTTTTGAAAATCAGAAGGTCAAGTGTCAACAGATAGGTGCTATTAACAATACTCTCTGATCTCTTGATAAGATCTTAAACAGAATGAACTTAAATGGTTAAAAATGTGGAAGGTCAACAATAGGGGGTGCTATTAACAACACTAACAGTAACTCTGGGAATATTAGCATCCGTTATTTCAGTGGATTCTCAAACTGTGTATGAACATCTATTATATAAGTATGACACAATAGATGTTAAATACATTGGCAGTTAGACCGGAATCATCCCACTTGAATGAGCGAACAGGCTCAGGCTTTGCTGTGTTATCAAGCTAGCTTAATTTCATCAAAGTCTTGTTCCCCATTGTTCTGTAGTTTGGATAGGTGGGCCCTCTGCTGCTTTTGTCTGGGCTCACTCAGATGCTGGAGAGCTGTTGAGTTGGAGAGAGCAGCCCTCCTCAAGTGTGCATATGGCAGCTAATACTAAGCGTGGACTGTGAGCTTCCTTGTTTCTGGATCATGTGGTTTCCATCCTCCAGCAGGCTGAGAGTGTTCTCAGAGAAGCATTCCCAGACACTGGATACAGAGGTGCAGGCTCTGAAACTTGGCATTAATTTACCCCTCACATTCCCAAGTCAGAGCAAGTTATAAGACCATCTCAGATTTAAAGATTGGGGGTTGGGCATGTGCAGCAACAGGAATTTCCTCCATAGCAAAGTCTGCAAAGGATTTGTAGGCACACTAATCTACTGAGAAACCTACGAGTAAATCTTTATTAGCCCTTGGTTGTGAACCATAGTCTCTACATTTACATTTGGTCCCAAGAGACAGGCATCTCGGGGAGGCTTTGGGCACCTGGTATATCTGTTGAATCTTGAGCCTCTGTGGTTTGGAGGCAGCACTGTCTGTGTTCTGCATATAAAAATAGCTGTATAAACTGAGAAACTACCAGCATGTCTCTTCATTCTTAGGGAATCAGTGTGCCCACCTGTGGCTTAATTTTCGAGATCTGCTTAGATTTCACTCTCTGAGTTGTTTACAGAAATCCAGAGCTAGGAATATGCCCTTTAAAAGAAAATGATGAGTTTTCTATAAAGGTCATGTGGCTCTCGAGCATTTGGTTGAGCCTTGGGGAGATAAAACAAAGGTGACTGAAGGCCAAAGGATTACATTTCCAGTCAACAAGAGAACTTTGGAAACCCGAGAAAGAAGCCTAGAGTAGTCTGTGGAACAGAACACCTTTGTGAGAATCTCCCAAAACTCCTAAACTGTACCGTTTTCCTAAACAAGAGAAAAAAGTGATTCAGAGAACATGTAATTGAGTTTCTGTCTTGATGATTGTGACCTTTAGAACTATTTACTGTAAAATGTGCATAACGACACAAAAAAAGGTTGATTAAGGAAGAAAGTACAGAATAGTCTTCAGTGCATGCTTGTGAAGGAGTAGAGTCCTTGCTCAACCACTGGGCTCAGAGAAGTCATTTGGTATTCTCTGCAAGGAAGGGATTGCGACCATGGTGGAGGAGGCTTTGGAGTGAAGCCAGGAGAGAGCTAGGTAAAGGAGAATAGTTGTGCTACACAAGTATCTTTGGGACAAGGAAATTGTGGCTAGCCATGTGGGGTATTTATGGAGTGAAGTGTTAATTATTTTCTTGGGAGTGGTATCCAGTCATGTCCTCTTCTGCATTGTAACATGGGGAGGAGCAAGCAGAGCTTCTTATATACCCTCTGAGTTCATCATGGAGCCCTCACTCACAGGACTTCATCTAATGCTAAAGACCTCCCAAAGGCCACAAATCCAGATAAATTCAAGAGGTGAATTTGGGTGTTGATATTATAACATATGAACTTTGTGGGCACATTCAGATCATAGTGAGGTAGGCAAACAGAGAGGTACCATGGCCACCCATGGTCCTACTTGAATTGAGCTACACACAAAATCCATTCCAAACAGTGCATTTAACAAGCTGGAGTATTACCTGTATCAAGTCCCACACTCTTTCCCAAAGATAGCTATCCATCACTCAACATTTGGCTCCTTAGCAATCCATAGTGACTCCTCTTTTGTGGCCATGGGAAGGAGTAATTGTCTTGGACAAATTTATGTACTTATAATATAGTATCTTATAATGATAGCGTCTAAAACTCACAGTGAATAGAAATTTATTTGCCTCACTGTTCTGGTGGTTGAAAAAACCCAAGATCCAGGAACTACCTCAATAAGTGTTAACTGTGGTAGAAAGTAGATGGGCCAAAATGTCAATGTTGAGTGAGAATGAACAAGGCAATGGGAGGTCAAAAGGGAGGGAAGCGAGGAATAGAACTAGAGAGGCTGACCTCCTGACCCCATTCCGGAGTCAGAACCTGCATGATTTCACTACTGCCTAAAAGTCCTATCTCTGAAGATTGCTGCATTGGGGTTAAGTTTGCAACCTGTGAACTTTGGAGGAGAGGGTCAGACCAGGGTAGCTTCTAAGTAGGTGGATATAGATCACACTGTGGTATTTAATACATGTACATGTTATATATAGATCAAACCAAGATTATTAATGTTTCTATCTCATTTTATATTTTAAGGCTCTTTCATCCTATGTACTCATCAGATATATGAAAGATTATTGTGAACTGTTATTATTCCACTGTGCTACTGAACATGGAAATATTTCTATTCCACTCTGTCTGATACTTCCTCTGCCTACTTTCTAAGGCTTCCCAAAATATAATTAAAAAAAATAGTTGAACAATATTTCATTGTTAGTTAGGACTGTATTCTCACTCACCCATGGATTGATATCTAGGTCAGTCGCATGTGTATTGTGATTACTCAGGTGACTTTTTGACATGCTGACATCACTTTCTTTATGCATGTACCAGAAATAGGATTGAGTCAGATGGCAGATCTAATTTTAGTGTGTTGAGGGAATGCTGCATGGTTCTTCTCAATGGTTGGATGAATTTACATTTTACCAATGTTGTATAAGAAATCCCCTCGCTGTATATTCTTTCCAGTAGCTACTATCTTTTGTATTTTTAAAAATAATATTTATTTTCATTTTTAATTATGCATATGCATGTATTTCTGACTGTGGGTTTGTGTACATGGGTGATGCATGCAGAGGCAAGAGGATAATGGCTTCCTTAGATCTGGAGTTATAGGTAGTTGTGAGCAGCCCAACATGGGGGCTGGGAACAGAACTTCAGTCCTCTGTAAAAGCAATACATGCTCTTAACTATTGAGTCATCTTTCCAGCTCCACCTTTTCTCTTTTTACAGTAGCCATGCTAACTGGGATAATAATATCTCTCTGTGTCTTTTATTTGCACCTTACTGACAACTAATGCTATTAAGCATTTGTCCCTGAATTTGTTGTCCACTTCCTTTGTATACTTTTTCCAGTTTAAATCAGGATGTCTTTCTTGAGTTTGAAGTGTTTCTATTACTCCAGATATTAACCCTTCATCAGATGAGTAGCTTACAGTTTTCTTATTGTGTAGATTGTCTCTTCATTCTGACTCTTTCCCGTGCAGTGGAGAAGCATTTTGATTTTATATGATCTCATTTATCTATTTTTGTTTTTGATTTATGTACTTTTGGGGTCTTGTTCAAAAAGTTCTCATCTATATCTTTTAAAGTATTTGCCCTTCATTGTTCTTTTGTAATTTCAGCTTTTTACTTAGGCTTGGTCCATTTGAGTTGATTTTTGTAAGCACAAAATGATAAGGATCAAGTTTTAATCTTCTTATATACATGCACAGGGTTTACAATACCATTTATTGAAGAGACTATATTGTCTTCTCTTTCATGTACATTTATGGTAACTTTGTCAAAATATTTCAGCTAATTGCAAATATATGGAGCTACACCTGATCAGTCTGTTGTCCTTCATTAGTCTATGTGTCTGTGTTTGTGCCAATGTATGCTATTTGCAGCACTGTAACTTTGAGGTCTTTTTGACATTAGATTGGGTAATGTCTCCAGCTTTGTTCATTTTCCTCTGTGTCTCCATATAACTTTAGGATGGATTTTTCTAGCTTTGTAAAGAATGTCTTTGGTATTCTGATGGGGATTTCACCAAATCTGTTACTTTGTATAGTATATAAATTTAAAAAATATTAATTCTTCTAGTCCATGAATGACTAGATGATGTCTTTTCATTTTCTTTGCATTCTGTTCAAGTTCTTTAATCAGAGTTTGAATCACCATATATTTGTAATCCATGTAATTGTAGGTAATTCATTGTGCATTTAGGAGTTCAGCTATAGAATATTGTATACTACATACACATACACATAGGGGAAACAACTCCATTCATCAGGGTCTTTCTTGGCTAGTGACTTTTAAATCCTTAAGAGAAATACTTTGCTGAGGGTGGCATAAAACCTAAGTAACAAAACCAGTTGGCTGCCTGAAGTCATAATGGAGTTATTCACCATTCTGTCTCCACTGTCACAGATACCAGAGATAAATTAGGATAAAAGGAAAATTTATTTTGGCTCATGAGCTCTGAGGTTTCAGTTCACATTTGGAAGATCCCATTGCTCAGGCTGTGACTCGGCAGTGTGCCCTGGTGAATGTAGTGGCGCAAAACTGCTTCCTCTCTGGTAGCTATGAAACATAGGGAGAGAAGAAGGAATCCTGGTCCCCCACTTCCCTTCATAGATATTTCCCCAGTGATCAATGTATTTAAAGTGTTAACAGAGATATATTTTGGGCACAAATGTGAATTTGTCATATTGCTAGCCTCATTCCTTAAAGCCACCAATCCTGTTTCTTTCCTGGTGTTTCTTGCTTAGAAGTAAAGAAGGGTGTTCAATTGATATGTTTTTTGAAAAGATATAATTGAAAAATAAAATTATGTTCAATGGGTATGCATTAGCTTATTCTCTCACTGCTGTGACTGAATAACTAACAAACAGTAACATATGGAAGGAAGGATGATTTTGGCTTGAGGTCTGAGAGGGTAGTGTTCATTATGGCAGGGACTGTGTGGCAGAGTTTATGGCAGTGGGCAGATGTCTCTGCAGAACAGGAAGTAGTGGGAGAGGGATGCTTGTCCTCATCTGGCTTTCTTCTCTGCCCTTTTATTCAGTCCAAGTCCGCCAACCCTTGACATGGTACCATCCATGTTGAGGGTGAGTCTTCGGCCTTATTTAATTCCCTTTGGAAAGGACTTAATAGCTACAACCAAAGGTTTGTCTCCTGAGTGATTCTAAATCCAGTCAAATTGACAATGAAGATGGGCTCATTGTACAATGTTTTGATATATATTTGGATTGTGTTATAGTTACCATGGTCAAGGTAACGAGCTTACTGTCACCTCTCATAGTTAGATTTGTTGTGGTTGTGGTGAGAACCCAAGCAATTCTGAAAAAAACAAAAAATAAAAAAAAAAACCCACAATCCTTTATTGTAATGTGACAGTCACTTGAAATTGAGACTTGTCATAACATATATTAAAAGAATGAGCTTTTGTTTAAAAATAATATTATGCATAAATTACCCAAGATGGGAGTAAGTAGAAAAGTTGGTCTTTTCTTACCACAAAACTTGTCTTTGGCAAGAAAAAGTCCAAGATCCTATTGTTGGAGTTGCCTGGAATACTTGAATTGGTAATTTCTATTTTCAATATAATTTCTTTATCAATTCTGGTCTAGTTAGAGAAACAATGGAAGACATTTAATGCAAGAAATCAATAACTGTATGAGCTATCTGTATAGTATAACAAAATATCCTAAGATAAGTAACTTAATACAACAATCTTTTATTATAACTTATGAGTTCTCCAGTTAGCAGGTTGATGTCTTCTGGTCTTGACTGAACTCTTTCATATGTCTATGCTGTATGTCAAGTCAGCTAGATGGCTTTGAATCTGAGGCCTGGGTGATTATGCACAATTTATTTTTTTCTGATGATGTTTCTCATCCTCCAGTAGGCAAGCCAGGGCTTATTCATATGTCAGGAAGGTTATTGGGTTTACAAAGCAAGAGCAGAAACATGAAGTGTATTTAGATCTAGAATCAGAACTAATACAACACGGTGTTTACTATGACTTATGAGCTAAAAAAAAAAAGGAATAAGGCCTTTTACTATGCTCTAGAGGTACAGAAATAGACTCCATCTTTAATATTACATTTTAGAAGTCTGTAGGAAGGGACACATTAATTGTGACTACCTTTTACTGGTATAGTAGCCCCTGGTCCACTACTTTAGTTTTCAATGCTTTCAGTAATCTATGATCAACAGTGGTCTAGAAATACTAAATGGAAAATTTAATCAAAGTAAAAATTTACTTTGGCAAAAAAGTAAAAGGCTTTTAAAAATTTTACAGCATCCTGAGTACCATGATGTAATCTTGCACAGTCTCACCCTGTCACCATCTCTGTTGATTAGGCTGACCATCATGGCATAGCTGTGTTTGGGTTCAGTAACCCTGGCTTTACGCTCACATCTTTAAAGCATAAGAGCAATGATGCTTGCAGTCTCAGACAGGCTCAGAAGAAACTGTAGTGTGTTTCTCCTATGTGAAAAGGGTAATTTTTAATAAGGGATAAAAAATCCAATGAGGAGATTGCTAGAGTTAGACATGCATTATTCCAGAAGCATGGACAAAAGCATTTGTGTCTTTTAACGATGTCAAAATTTATTAATTATCAAAGTCACAAGGTACAGTTGTTTTACTGAAAACAACCTACAAAGTAGTCCCAACTTTTTGGAAAACTGGCTCAGCCAAACACAGCATGTTTTATTCCAATCTTAACTGCTGATATTAACTGTAAGACACAGTACACCCCACACCATGAAGGTGTCATCTATTTATATATGCATACATGGAGGTTACAAAATGGCTGCAAGGGATAAAAAGGTCTCAACAGAGTAAAGGAGTTCCACAGAGGTCCAATTTAGAGGCAGAAGTAGGGAGTTAGGGATCCTGAGACAGTCCTTGTGGGAATAAGATAATCAACCCTGTTAGAGGTCTTCCGGAAATTCCTGTGTCAGATCAATGCGCTGGGTCATGGGTTCTAGCTGAGCTGCAGAGTCAAGACTGGCGGTTGTGGAAGTGAAGAACAGGACAGGGTAGATAAAAGGACTGATCAATAGATGCAAAGTCTAGATGGGTGAACAGGCTGACGATGAAAGGCAGGCCAAGATGGGCAAATGGGCAGATGGGTGGATAACAATTGGAGTAGTTTGTAGTGACAATGGGGACCAAATAGAACAGAAGCTGCTAGGACAAGAGTTTTCTACCCATCAGTCATTGGATCACACACTGGCTGGTCAGATGACAGGTTGGTGAGGTGTGTCATTGTTATACTTGTGGTGGTTTGAATCGGTTTGGCCTCCATAGATTCATGTGTTTGAATGCTTGGCCATAGGGAGTGGCCCCGTTAGTAGGAATAGCCTTATTGGAGGAGGTGTGGCCTTGTTGGAGGAACTGTGTCACTGTGTAGGTTGCTTTTGAGGTCTCCAATGCTCCGGCTCTGCTCAGTGCAGAAGATAGTCTCCTGACCTCTGCAGAAGACAGTCCTTTCCTGGCTGTCTTTGTATCAAGATGTAGAACTCTCAGTTCCTTCTCTAGCACCAAGTCTGCCTGTACACTATATTATGCTTCCCACCATAATGATAATAGACTAAACCTCTGAAACTGTAAGCCAGTCTCAATGAAATGTTTTCCTTTGTAAGAGTTGCCTTGTCAATGGTGTCTCTTTATAATAATAAAACTCTAAATAATACAATAATGTTAGATGTCCTTCTCTTTATGGAGTCTAGTTGAACTTGTTGTATCCTTCCTTAGTCTGGTGTGCTTGATAAGTTCATGATTTTTCTGATAACTTATTCTAGTAAATTATAGGGAGATGCCCTTCTTATATTTAGAAATACTTATCCATCTTTGTCTTGTGGGTAGTGATGGAAGGCAGTGCTAAGTGTCCACAAAGGTACAGAGTCATTCTGCATTTGCATATGCACACAAAATAGGGTCAAATGCTTCTGTGAAATGCAATTTTTCAGGGTAAGGCACAGCCAGAGAAGCTGCTGTTTTAGGGCATAGCCTGATCTCAATATCTAAGATCTATAGTAAGACCTAATCTTATGATGAAATGTGATTAAGCAAAGAAATGTATGTTAGTTTTGCTCTTTATTGGAAGCTGTACAAATTATAGTCATGGCAAGTGATGAGTGCTTCATTGAGTTGGAAAAGCCATCCAATTAGTGGCCATTAACAGAAAATATGTTTCAACTGTGTGGTGGGTTTGTTAGGAATGGCCCCCATAGACTCATGTGTTTGAATGCTTGGCCCACAGGGCATGGTACTATTAAGGGTGTGGTCTTGTTGGAAGAAGTGTGTCACTGTGGATGGAGATGGGCTTTCAGGTCTCGTATATACTCAAGTCACACCCAGTGACACAGTCTCTCCTGTTGCCTATGGATCAAGAAGTAGAACTCTTAGCTCCAGCACTATGTCTGCCTGCACAGTCATGTTTCCTGCCATGATGATAATAGATTAAACCTCTGAAATTATAAGCCAGCTCGAATGAAATGTTTTCCTTTGTAAAAGTTGCCATGGTCATGGTGTCTCTTCACAGAAATGAAACCCTAACTAAGACAAACTGATAGTAAGGTATTGCACCAGAAGATGTATAGCCTATGTGAAGACTTCCAATGTATTGCACCAGAAAACATTTAGCCCAAAGTGAAGACTTCAGCAGAGGAATCCTCTGTTCTGAGTGACATGGCTATTAACTGCAAGAAATGGATTGTCACTTGAGACTGGGAATATGGCTTAATGGCTAAAATGTTTACTGAACAAACATGAAAACCTGTCTTTATCTCTCTCCCCAAACTCCCACTGATGTAATATCCAGGAATGGTGAAACTCCAGCACTGTGAGGCAGAGACAAAGTCTCTGTGGTTTTCTGGCCAGCCAGTTTAGTCCAAGTGGTGAGTGAGGAGAGACTGCATCTCAAAAAATAAGGTGGGGAGTGATGGAGGAAGACATACAAGGTCAAACTCTGGCCTCTGCACATAAACGCACACATGCACGCACATGTATCTGTCATGCATACCTATACCTAGACTCTCAGACACATACATGGGTTGAAAGATATAAGGGAAATATAAAACCTATTGGAGATACTACCTTTTGTTGGTAAAGAAGTTGCTACCTCATTTTCAACAGAACTAAAGTTAATGAAGGAGAAGGCATATTATTCAAAGTAAGGGCTAGAGGGACTAGAGAGATGGCTCAGGGGTTAAGAGCATTGGCTGCTCTTCCAGAGGACCCTGGCTTTGATTCACTGGAGTTTCTGTAAATCCAGTCCTAGAGCCTCAGGTGCCATTGCTTTTGAGACAGAGTTCCTCTGTGTAGCCCTGGTTAACCCTGTGAACTCGGAGATCTGCCTGCCTCTGCCTCCTGAGGTGGGACTAAAGGCATACACCACCACTGCCTGGCAATTATTGATTAATCTTAGGCTGTATCTAATTTATAATGTAAACTTCATTATAGCTATGCACACATGAAGAAATGCAGTATGTATGGTGGCTAGACATTTTTTTTTGTTTCAGGTATCCTTTGGGGTCTTGGCCTCCCTCATGGGTAAGAGGGGACTATCATCTAACCTAGTGATAAGCGTGTTAGAGCTGGAGGAATAGAAGGAAGAATGAGGTGTGCTTAAGGACAGGCAAGAAAAAAGGGTCAAATTAATAAAGATGAAGTTGCTGATCAGGAGGCCATGTCTTTGGTACCCTGGAATACAATGTCTCAGTTGCTACTGGACTGCTGAAGAGAGAGCATCCTGATCTCTGGACATCAGGATGACTTTTCTTTCATCCTTGTGATGATTTACATTGGCTGAATGGGACTGAAAGCCTCAGCATGAGAATTAGGGAAATCCAGCCCAGAGGCTTCCAGATGTGGCAGATAACACAGATGCAGAAGTGAGAGAATGAACCTCGATGGGGTGCTTTGTAGGTCTGAGTCCCATGGTTATATCATACTGTGACTCTAGGGGAGTGGTGAAATGCATATCCCTTTCCAAAGGCAAATGTTGGCTGAATCAACTCAATTGCTGAGCTAAGTCCCTGGGGAGTTACCCTTGTGTCTTTTAGCCAGTGTCTTGGTTGGGGATAGAGTCATGGCCTAGATACATAGTCTAAATGGGCAAGAAAACCACATTCTACTCATCGACCAGTCTTTCAAAGAAGTCTTTATGGAAAAACAATAGGTACAAAAGGATTCATGTTACCTCTTTTATTTGGTGAATGATCTTAGCTATCATCACCGAGAGTGCTTGGGTGTATTGTGTGTAGTGTATATATAGAGAGGCAATCAGAAGAGTACAAGTGTATTAAGTAGAAATGGTTAAGCAAACAAAAGTCAACAGCCAAAGGAAAGCCACAGCTTCAGATCCTTTAACAAGAAGAGACTTACAGATATTAGAGAAATTTAGTGTTCTCTATTACTAACCACAGAGGAAGGGGTGGTGGTGGGGAGCAGAAGGCCGGATAGGTAGCCAAGGATGAGGTCAGAAAGGGTTTATAAAAATTCTGCTCTGAATATCGCAGAAGCTTAATTATTGATCCTGAAGCCATGCAAAGAGGTTGAGGGCTGATCTGGCAGGCTGATGTGTTTTAAATATGCATTGCTTTCCTATAAGAACTATTTTGCACAAGTAACTTATACTGGGAATTAATCAATTATTGCCTGAAAGAGGCTGGCAAATATAAACCAAAAACAAACAGAAAAAACCCCAAACACCATATTTATATCACCTCAACTCTTTGAGGCACATTAGCATATCTGATGAAAGTCAGCCTCAGAAGCTGGAAGAGGTGGGTCTGAGGCTTCATGGCTAATTAAAGACAAAATCAAGATAAAAATTCAAAATGTATGATTTTGAATTCAGTGGGTTTATAATCTGACCCCCAAACTCAGCCAAAGCGTGTAGCTTATATTTGGACAGAGGCTTAGTCTTTATTGAGGCCATGGGAATTATCCATGGATATTTTCCCAAATAGGTAAACCTAGATCTAATTCAGACCTTGAGAGGCAGGGCTTGGAGGATGGGGGGCAAGGGTACAAGCACTTAGGGGTGCTTATGCTAAACCAAACCAAAGCACCAAAACAAAACAGTTTTGCTGTGTCAATCTGATGCTGGATTCCTGAAGAGCCAGCAATTCTGCTGGGATTAACATCTTCCAGGTGTCTTCTCACTTGTCTCAGCTTCCCTCTACATCATGGTGGTTGTTTGAGGGGTTCAAGTGAAAGACCTTGCAGGAGGGAATTCATGTGCTTTGATCGAGGATAAGTGTTAAACTCATGATGAAGGGATTGGCCATCACTAGACTGTGTCCTCTTGGTTTCTGCAGTCTATAAATCTGTGGGATGATGTCTACCTAAGGCCACCAGGCACTGGGCTGCTGGCACTTACCCAATTGCGAGTATAAGCTTGATTAGAGAGAGGAGCTGGTTTGCTCCAAGGACAAGTGACTCCAAAGACAATTGGTTCTTTTTGGCCAGTGCTGTAGCTGTAAATGTTGGAATGCTATTTGACATGTGTTAGGTGTTCAGTTAACACTTGTATGTTGAATAAATGGAGTATGCTTTATGGATGTCAAATGTGAAAGCTTTATATATAACATATCTGGGACCACAAAGATTTCTCTTTCTAGAAGGTAGGAACGGAGTGTAGCTGGGATTCACTCAGGAGCACTCCACCAGGCCTAATGTGTGGTGATAAATATAGCCCTCCTAGTGTTCAGAACCAATTTCACACCTCATCTGTTATCACGCACGGAATGTGTAAGAAAGTCCCTCATCATGGTAATACATCAGCTCTCAAAGATCAAAATTGCCCGAAGACCAGAAAAAAAGAACACGGTTATAGTCCATTGTGCTTAATCAGCTACCCAGACATTGATGGATTTCAGAAGATACTTATATTTAAATCCTGACATCTACCTTGTCTCAAGGAGAGCCTGCAGTTTACAGCCATCTTAGGCACAGTTTCACAAAATCATTTCTCATCATCCATCCTCAGAATCACAGTCTCCCCTTGTAGAAATATTCCAGGAAAAATCAGACAAGGACTGGAGATAAAAATCCTACCTAGAATAAGCAAAGCACTAGGTTACCAAAATCCTCACTGTGACAGGCATAGTTAACAGAACAATCTATGTTCTTGCTCAGCCTGGATGCAGCTTCATTGCTTCTTAATCCAAGGCTCTAAGTCATCACTACTGGCTCATCTAAGCCGGCATATGGATGGGGAAGTCATTGGCCATTGCTGATCTAGAATTTGTCTTTGATTATTACTTCCTTGGAAAGCCAATATAATAAGGTAATAAGATGAGAAAAAAATGGCAAATGAAATACTCTGAATTGAGGAAGGATATTGACATAGGTTATCTGGGCAGATCTTGCTTCTGGGCAGAAAAACTATTTAAAGACGTGGCTTAAGAGTGTCCTCATCAATGAGAGTGTTTCACTAACTTAGCTTTGGGGCCATGTATATCAGAATCACCCTGGTTTTAATGCATGTGTTTGTACTCAGGACTTCCTGAGCCTCTGGCTCTGAAGCTGCATTAGAACACAGTCCGTGCGTATCTCAGTCACAATGAAGTTGCACCCACTGACCCAGGGAGACCTGGATTCTAGCCCCAGCTCTGGCATGCGCTTGTGGTGTGAACTTAGTGCCTTGGCTACTTTTTAATTGCTGCAACACCATGACCAGGGCAACTTAAAAAGAAGCGTTTTGTTGGGTGGTTTGCTTAGAGTTTCAGAGTCCATGACCCACCGTCGTGACAGGAACCGTGGTGGTAGGCAGGTAGACATGGTGCTGGAGCACTCTCTAAGAGCTGACATACTGATCTGCAAACTGGAGGGGTGAGGAACTTCTGAAAACTTAAAGCTAAAAAGGCTGTACCTCCTTCAACAATACTGCATCTCCAATCCTTCCTAAACAGTCTGTCAACTGGTAACCAAATATTTAAACTTAGGTATACCCTACCTGAGTCTCAGTTTTCCTTCTTATGGAGCAGCAAATAATCTCCCTTATAGGGTAATCCTGAGTGTCATTCAAGATAAAGATACTTGTGACTCTTTGGAGAGAAAAAAGGTGTCCAAAACACAGAGTGTATAGCTACCCACCTGTTACAGTTTGCAGCAAGTTAGAGAATTGAGATACTTTTCCTCAGGTGTCAGTGGCCTACTAAAAACCAGGAGAAAAGTAAAAACCTTCTTCCAAAAAGACCACAACAGCTCTTATCAACAACATCGGATAAAATTTGGGGACATTTGAGAACTACTTGACCCAGAGTCTTATCCAAGATGGAGTTCAGAAGGAATCCAGAGTGTGAGAGGAATTTCTTACCTAGTCTCTTAAGTATTTTTTTTTTTTTTGGTTTCTGTCCTTTTCCTTGCAAATGGCTGACCTGTTTATCTTTTAAGTTTAACTTACATTTCAGTGTTTTACAAATAGATTTTACTTTATCTTTATTAGTAAGTTGTACTTTGATAACTTCATGTGTATGTATATAAATAATGCATATATACATTTATATTGCATATATATTTTTATGTAGTACATTCAGATTACTGTCACGTCCTACCTTCTTCTTCCTAGCCCTATCAACCCTAACAGAAGATTTATATTCCTTTTTCTTTTTAAGTTACTTGGGCTCATGTCCATTGCTGACAACCAGAAAACCTTTACAGACACTTTCTCATTAGCAGGTCAACTCTCCAAAGCTAGGGAACTGTGGATGTTTGGTTTACCCCAGGACCCTGAGTGACTATCATGACACAGAAGGCATGAACATTTCCTTTAATGACTAAATTGAGAGCTGCCTGAGGGCTAATCCTAACAGAAAGAGATCAAAGCCAGGTCTTCTCAAAGCCAAGAGATAATGGGCATAAAGTTCCTGGTTTTTATATATAGATACTCAGGGAATGATTCTGGGGATCATTTTTGAAAGGCAGGTAAAGCTTAGATGAGTTCACAGAGCACACATTTGTAAAGCAAGAATGACATATGAGTTAAAACATAGCTGTGGTCATTCATGAACACTTTGTGCTGTAACCCCAGGGTGACTCTGTGGCTACTACTTTACCAAAAATGGGGTTACAGCCAGACACACCATTTATAAATAGAAAAACATCATAAGTGGAAAATGCATTCCAATATTCCAGTCAAACAGTGTGTGGCTTAACAGCACAGGACAGTGGGGGTCAGTTGTTCATGCTGGCGATTGGGCAGACAAGTTGTGGCTAGCTGGGGCCCATCAACATAACGCAGCCCACGTGGCTTATAACTAGTCTGAGAAAGGATGAAAAGTCCAAATATGAGATTTAATGAATTAAAATACTCTTTGAACCATTGTACAGTTGAAACATTATATGTAGAGTATTGATAACAATCACAGAGACAATATGGATAGAAAACAGCTTTCCCACGTGGCTCCGTTGCTCTGCTGTCATCATCCCACCCCTCCCACCCCGTTCTGTACCCCAGAAGTCAGGCCCATATCGTGGGGTGGATGCCTGAGACTCTGCTTCTTACAGTCCACTAGTGGCATCGGCATCTTACTGGCACCTGTGATACTCCTGAGTGACACTGGCGACCAAGTGAATCAGAAGCTCTAGGGGCTGGGGACTGTAGTCTTCTATGGCCACTGGGTACTTATGATGCTTCTTTAAGTGTGAGAACTGTAAGTGTGTGACTGTGAGTTCTGTCATTTCTGGTTGAAGCATAGGCAGAGGGAAGGAGTTAGGAGAGAGATCTGAGGGGGCTGGAGAGATGACTCAGTGGTTAAGAGTATTAACTGCTGTTTCAGAGGTTCTGTGTTCAATTCCCAGCAACTACATGGTGGTTCACAACCATCTGTGATGGGATCCTATGCTCTCTACTGGTGTCTGAAGACAGCTACAGTGTATTCATATAAATATTCACATAAATAAAATAAATCTTGGAGAGAGAGAAAGAGAGAGAGAGGGAGGGAGGGAGAGAGAGAGGGAGGGAGGGAGAGAGACAGAGACAGAGAGAGACAGAGAGACACATAGAGAGAGACAGAGAGAGAGAGAGACAGAGACAGAGAACAAGGCTGGGGCATCTCCTTCTGTCTCCCTGCTATGAGAATACTTATTCTTTAACTCCATTTCTGTCACTGGAAGATGCTCCTTCTCTATTCTGTGACCCACAAGGCACCACAACTCCCCTCTCTCACCATTTCCAGCTTAGGGATGTTAGAACTCTCTCCCTTCCCCACTAGCCAGACTTGGGGGTTCATACAACTTGTCTTTGTTGAAAGATATCTTGTTTTAATCATTATAGATCTATTTAAGTTGTTCGTATCTTAATTCAATTTCTATAGTTTATACGTTTAAGAATTTATCGAAATTTTCTGTATTTTCAGTGTTCCAGAATATGTTTTCAAAGTATTTTCTAATGATTTTCTATATTTCACTGGAATCGATAGTGACCTCTAAATAAATAAAGACAGGGTTACTCTGTGTAGCCTTGGCTGTCCTAGAACTTCCTCCATAGAGCAGGCTGGCCTTGAACTCACAGAGATCCACCTGTCTCTGCCTCCTGAGTACTGAGATTAAAAGTGGGCATCATCCCTGCCCAGCTGATCTCTAATATTTTAATTACTAATTTTCTTAGTTTTTATCTTGCTTCTTTTAGTTAGTTTGACTAGAGGACTGTCAAGTATTTTTTTATCTTTTTATTTATTTTACAGTGAAATGAAAAATTATTTGAAGCTTTGTTATTTCATTTAAAATAATTTATTAATATTAATATTTTACTTATTCACTTTACAAACCGCTCACTGCTCCCCTCTGGGTCACCTCCTTCTACAATCCTTCCCTCCCCATCCTCTCCTCTCTTCTCCTCTGGGTATCCTTCAACCCTGACACATCAAGTCTCTGCGAAGCTAGGGATATCTGCCATTGAGGCCAGACAAGACAGCCCAGCTAGAAGAACTTATTCCATGGACAGGCAATAGCTTTTGGGATAGTCCCTGTTCCTATTGTCCAGGATCCACATGAAGACCAAGCTGCACATATGCTTTAGGAAGGCCTAGGTCCAGCCCATGTATGCCCTTTAATTGGTGGTTCAGAGAAACTCAAGGGTCCAGGTTAGTTGATTCTGTTGATCTTTCTGTGGAGGTCCTATCACCTCTGAGGCCCTCAATCCTTCCCTCTATTTTTCCATAGAAGTCCCCAAGTTCCATCCACTGTTTGGCTGCATCTGTCTGAGTCAGCTGCTGGGTGGAGCCTCTCAGAGGACATCCATACTAGGCTCCTGTCTGCAAGCAAACAGGAGTATCATTAATAGTGTCAGGGATTGGTGCTTGCCTATGGGATGCATCTCAAGTTGGGCTGATTATTGGTTGGCCATTTCCTTAGTCTCTGCTCCATCCCCTGTTCTGCATTTCTTATAGATACATTTCTTATAGATAAAATAGGATAAATTTTGGGTCAAAAGTTTTGTGGGTGTGTTGGTGTCCATATTGCTCCACTGAGGTTCCTGTCTGGTTACATGAGGTGGCGCCTTCAGGTTCCATATCCCCAATTTTCTTAGTTTTGATCTTTCTTTTGGTTAGTTTAACTAGAGGATTGTCAAATCCCTTTTATCCTTTTATTTTTAAGGTTATAATTTAATTATAACATTTCTCCCTTTGTTTTTCTCTCTCAACCATCCCATATAATCTTACACTCCTGCAAGTCTATGGCCTCTTCTTTCACTAAATGTTGTTCTGTATGCATGTATGTATTTGTATATACATCTAAATTCTTAAGTATAATCTATTCAATGCATATAATTTTACTTGAATGTATGTTTTCAGGGCTGTTTGGCACTAGACTACAACCAATTTTGTTTATCATTTCAAAAACCAACTTTTTGTTTGATTTTTTGTGCTGTTCTTTAATCTCTACTTCATTAATTTCTAGCGTGATCTCTATTAGTTTTTTGTCATCTATTAGGTTTGGGGTATTCTTGTTTAGGACCTTGAGGTATATCATTAACTTATTCGATTTTTTTTACCATTATTTTGTTTTAATATAAGCAGTCATAAAAATATACTTTCTCCTTGGAATCACAGTATTCCCCTGGATTTCAATGAGTTATATATACATTATTTTCAGTTGGTTATAGGATCCATTTAATTTCCTCACTATGTCTTCAGTGACCTATTTTTCATTCAAGAGTATTCCAGTCTCTGTGTATTTGTATAGCTTTTCTTGCTATTGATTTTTAGTTTTGTTGCATTATGAACTTGAGATTATTTAAATTATTTTATATTAAGTAAGATTTGATCTATGGCCTATTTTAGAGAAGGTTCCATGAGAAATTGAAAAGAATGTATATCCTGTTATGGTTGAATGAAATATTCTATACATATCTGTTAACTCCATTTGATCTGTGGTATAGTTAACTTTACTTTATGTGCATGAATGTTCTGCCTGAATGTATGTCTATGTACCATGTATAATCCAGGTGCCTATGGAGGCTACAAGAGGGTGATGTACTCCCTGGAAATTGGATTATAGACAATTGTGAATTGTTATGTCAGTTCTGGGAAATCAAACCAGATCCTGAAGAGCAGTCGGTGCTCTTAACTGCTGAGCTACTTCTCCAGTCCCTATGACATAGTTTAATTCTGACATTTCTTTGGTTTTGGTTTGTATAACCTATCTTGGGATGGAGTGGAATATTAAACTTGCCCATTATTATTATGATAATATCAGGACCTGATATTTTATGTCTATTAATGTTTGCTTTATGAAATTGAAAATGTCAATGTTTGGTTCTTAATTTGAAATTGCTTCTTTTAAGAATTCCCCCCCAAAACGTATCATCTATCTATTTATCTATCTATTATCTATCTATATATCTATTTATCTAGCAATCATTTACTTATTTATTTGTGTGTGTGTTTGTGTGCACACATGTGCATGTTATGGTGCAAACTTTCAGGATTCAGTTCTTTCCTTCTATTATGTAGCTTCTGGGATTGAACTCAGGTCATCCAGGTATGGCAATTAAGTGAGCCAACTCACCAGCCCTACAATTGTTTCCTGATTGTTCTCTTCATTGTTCCATAATGGTCTTTGTTACCTATTTTGACTAATTCCAGTTTAAAGTATACATATCATATATTAGAACTGCTTTGATAGTTTGCTTTGTTTCCATTCACCTGACTGACTGGTTTCCATCCTTTGACTCTCAGTCTGAGGTGTGTTTACATTCATTAAGATACATTTCACTAGCACTTTTTGTCCTGGGAATACTTATTTATTCCTGCCCATCATGTTAACAGCATCAATATGTTGGCAGCTAAAATACATGACTTGAAACTGAAAATGAATGAACCCTCAGACAGAGTGATTAATTTAACAGGCGGGCAAGCCAAGGACAGGTAAGATTCTGCACAGAGCCTTACTAACCTAAGACAGAAATGCATTGCTTTTGATAATGCTTATTCCATGATGGGTACGGAAGGCATTCTTGTCAGAACAACCTAAGACAGACTCAGTCTGGTTTATGCAATAAAAAAGGGGGAGATGTGGAGAGCTTTGGGGCAGCCTGACAGGAATCTGACATTGGCCAAGGACAAGGAAATGGACTGCAGGCGGGAATCTGACATTAGGGCAGAACAAAAAAGTAATTTCAGGCAGGAATCTAAATCTTAGGCTAGAACAAAGAAGTAGGCTTCAGGGATGAAAATGACTTTGGGCTAGGACAGGGAAGTAGGCTCTGATATTTTGGTCATCCTTAGAAATAGTGATCACAGGAGTGATCATGGAACTCTGTTTATTGTCCTGCTTGTTCTTTGACTATCTGGGTTTATTGTCTTTCTTGTTCCTTGACTATTTGCATCTATTGTATTGCTAGTTCTTCAACCTAGAACTGACCTTAATGCTTGCATGTAATTTAAACAGCATAAAGCAAAAAAGGAGGAGGAGGGATGGGATACGGGCTAATTGGGGGGAGGGGGAAGAGGATAATATCTGAAATGTAAGTAAATAAAATATCAAAAATTTTAAAAAGATACATTTTGTGGAGACAAATACGTGGATCTAGTTTTAAGCCAGTCATCCAGTGTTCATCTCTTATTTTTGTGTGTGTGTGTGTTTGTGTGTGTTGAGGCTATTTATACTTGAGAGATGCTTACAAGTTACAGGATTTGGAGTTGAGGTGTTACTCTTTTGGCTCATTGGATTTTTGCCTGTCCTTTACATTCTCCCTATAGCATCAAGAAGCTGTTGTATTAGAGGTAATGTATTCCACCCTAAATCTCCTTTGTTTAGCTTTGCTCTCATGAGAATTATGCTTTCCCATGATTCTCTTGTGACTGAAATTGACTTTTCCCCTGTACTTTTTTGATGTACACTGTCTTAGTTTCTTTCCTATGCTCAGTATTTAAAAAATATATATCTTCTGCAGTGTTGGCTTGGTGGTATGGGCTGTCTTGGTTTCTTAACCAGTGACTTTGAAGTGTTTTTATTTCTCTGTTGATTTTCAAAGATATCTTAGCTGGTCTGGCAGTCTGAATAAGAAAGAGCCCAGTGGGCTCATATAACTGAATGTTTGTTTGCTGTTAGGAGAGGTCTAAAAAGTGTGGCCTAGCTGGAGAAAGTATGTCATTGGGGAGCGGGCTTTGATGTTTCAAAGTCTTGCAACCATTCTCAGAATACTTCTTCTGATTCCTGCTTATTGTTCAAGATGTAAACTTTCAGTATCATACTGATGACTGATGCTTGCTGCCATGCTTCCCTGTTGAGATAGATCCAACCATCTGGAATCATAGGCCAAATAATCCTTTCCATCTATAAGTTGTCTTGGTTGTGCTTGTTTATTACAGCCACAGAAAAGTAATGAATACAGCTGGGTGTGGTAATCTTTGTTGGCAATTCTTTACTTCCAGAGCTTGGAATACATAATTTCTTTCCTAGGCAGTATAAGTAATATTTGAACTTGTAAAATTCATGTCCATGGTCCTGAAGGTATCAGCCATGGAGGAAGAAGTTTTAGGTCCTGAGGGAGTATGGGGCTCATGGATTTATCATTGTGGGCCTGACAATGTTGTATATGAATGGAGATGCTCCTAGGTTATATGAGGCAAGCTCTGGTGGGGAAGGTTAAAATCACAATAATAATAGCTGTAGAACATGGATGGGAATTTCCAGAAGCTGGTATATCCAAATCCTTTCTTGGGTTGGAAAGGCAGTCTTCCCTGATTCTTGATACATGATTCCAGTTGGTGACAGAGGTTTGGGCTACTGGTATCAACATTTCTGGAGCTGTCAGGGCACATTCCTGAGTTCTGAGAATAAGCAGAGGATTTTACTGACTCCCTAGTAGACATGTGCAGAACTTCAAAACAGTAGCTAAGACTGTGGGCTGGGGAGGAAATTTCCCTTAGTTCTTGCCAAAGCAAGTGAGCTTGACTCAGTACAGGTCTTCAAGTTGTAGGATGTTGGAGGGGTATCCATTTTCCTACGAGTGATCTGTCAGCCCAAGGTTTCTGGTTGTTCTGAGGAACAATTGCAAATCCCTAAGCCAAGAAGGTATATAACAGAAACTGCTGTAATAGTTTGGGTTTAGGGAGCTAGGTAAGACTCCAAGTACATTCTTTCTTTGAAACACAATGGCTACCCTTACTTAGATTATCCTGCTTCCTAAAATGTATTGAAAGGCTATAAGGACAACACATTTCTCTTGCTGTTGTAACTGCTAGGCAATGCTGTCCCGTTTGGTGTCACTTTTTACCTGTCCCCTACTTCCTCAATCCCTCCCACTTCACAAGGAGCCAAGGTTGATATTATAAGATACAACTTCTCCAGATTGACTTTCCTTCTTGCCATCTAAGGTTTTAATGATTTACTAACTCATTTCCAGACCTTTCTCTTTGTCACTGTCCTTAAAAACAATTTTTCCTTTGTTGGCTTGGATTCTTTTCTGTGGTAGAGTCATATGCAGGACACTTCTATTCAGCCATCTGGGTGGCTTTCCTCCAGACTGTCAGCCTCCTGGATCTGTCAGCCTGGACCAAGGGACCTTGATCTGGCCAAGAAAATCTGCCATAGATGATTTCTGGGATGCTGTGTTTTCCTATCATCCATATCCTCTGTACATTTCCATACCTGTCAACCCACCTCTAGATGATCTCTTTGCTGGAATTTCCTGATTATCTGTGCTTCTGGCTCATTCTACTGTTTCTTTGGCCACTCAAGATAAACTCCAAGCACGGTAGATTCCTTTCACCTTTCTCTGCACTTCATCAGTTCTACAGCTATAGCAGGTTTTAGAGACCAGCTCTCAGCTTCTAACATTTGGGCCCCACAGAGGAAGATGGAGAAAATCCCTATATAATGTAAGACCTAGAGTGTGTAGCTGTATGATGAGAGCCACTTAGGGTAATGTGAGAAGGGAACCTGATCCAATCCTCCATTTGGATTGCATCTCCCCAGTGGTTTTCCCGTTTAAGCATACCAACTGATTTTGTTAACTCTTTTTGGAGATGAGCAGAGTCCTGGAGACAGAGTAATTTGCTCAAGGTCACCCAGTAGATTAATTGAGGATTTGAATCAAGGCTTCCTTAGCTTTATCCCTTTCTGTCGACCCACAAATAAGAAAGACTACAGGGAGCTTTCAAGGGAACGATCAAAGAGTGGCTGCCTCCTATTAACCCATCATCCCTTCAAAGCCTCACAGTCCATCAATAGGTCCCTATGAAGATCATCAATAACATTTCCCCCCTGAAACCTGTCCCTCCTCCCCTGATAAAAATGCCTTGCTAGCTTGTTAATTTTAGTTGGAAAATCAGAGACTTAGTGACAACCACTAACGCGCAGGGCTCCTCTGCTGTTCAATAAATGCTAAGAAATGGCAATCTGCAGTCTTAACAATTGCTTCTGCCTGAACCCAGATGCAAGGGCAAAGATTACTTTGGTCTGAATTGGATTTGAAAAGGCCGTAGGAACGGGCTTTGAGTGCGCAGTGGAAATGCCAGTTGAATATTAATTACAGCTGCGCTGCCAGCTCGTGGAAGGGTGCAGTAGTTCAGCGCAGAGCCAAGAGAGACTAGCAAAAGCCTTCGGAATGCTTGTGCTTGTGGAATTCAAGAGTACGGCTTCAAACAGAGTCTTGGGAGCCTGGGGGTGACTTTCTACAGCTCTCCCAGTGTTCCAATAGGTCCTTCTGCTCTTGTAATTTGCTCATTTTATTTACTCTTCAGAATCATCACAGTGACTCAGCCAGGAGCTGTCCTACGGGCAGGTTTTAATTAGTGACCTGGGAATTCAAAATGTAGCACGGAGATACATAGGGGTTCTGGAAGCTACTTGCCCCACTAATTATTTCACACACTCCAAGAATGGAATGCTCATGCCTCTGGTGATCCCAACACACAGTTATGACCAGCCTGCCTCTCACAGTTATCCCCCTGTCCCCAGCATTAGTCATATGTTGGATGCGAAGGATAGTTTGCTTATGAACGTACTGAGATGATTTTCATATATTCCCACCCCTGGCAATCTTTTAAGTTATGAATACTAAATTATGTCCTACAGATCTAACTGCCCAATAGATGCATGACTAATTGTTTCTTTCCATTTGAGACAGGAGCCTCCTGGTGGGCTGTATGTTTTGGTGCAATTACGTCGGCCCCAGGCCAGAGCTGGGCCATTTTAGCCACCTGAAGAGTATGCTAATTGTCCTGAAGTATACTGCCTGGTGTGTGCCTCATTGCTGTAGTGGTTTTAATGGGAATTTCTAATTAAAAACAAGAAGAGAGTCAGGGTTGGATGCCTTTCTCCTGCATTATGGTTCAGGAAGAGCCTCCTTGAGCATGCCCATGTGAGCAAGCCCATGATGGGAGGCAGAGACTAATATGTGTCTGGTTTGTCTAGTAGGTACAGCTTGGACTGTTGGAAATGTCATTAGAGCTGGGCCAATGTCAACTTGTCTTTTCTCATGTCACTTCTCCCAGGCTCCGTGTCAGTGTGTGGAGTGAGGACCCTGGGAAGAAACAAGGCAGGGATTTTAATCAGCTGGAGTTTCAGGCTGACACTTGGAGGGAGTTCAGGACACAAGATTATTCTAGAAAATCATAGGCATACCCCACTGCTTCCAAAAGACCAGGTTCCCTGGTGGTTCAATAAGAGGTCCAAGAGCCTTATTGGATCAGAATATTGGCTGTGTTCTTATTAACAGTACATTCCTGGAAAAGCCACTTAACTCTTTTGAGCCTTGGCATACTTCCTTATAAAGTGGGAATAAATAACAATAGAAACTCTGATGGCATATTGGTGGACATTTGCCTAAGGCATTTTTTGTATTGTACATGGTGAATCGCATTTCCTCCCCATGGCCCAACCCCATATCCCTCCTACCCTGTCCACAGTCTAATAACACAGAGGACAGGAGAAGAGGGAGAACCAGTTTTGAGGCTAGTCGTCAAAAGTAGAGACTAAGAAAGAAAAGGCAACAAAAGAGAAAATGGGATTTTCTTATCCCTGTGGGAAAAGGCTCAGCCCGTTTGTGCCAGCTGACCTTGAGACTTTTTTTTTTTTTTTAAAGAAAAGGGCTTGTAAGAGGTGTACTGGGGGGAGGAAAGAGAGAAGATGGAAGGAGGACGAGTTAAGAGAGTGAGAATTTGAGAGAAAGAGCGCCCTCTGTGGCTTGAGCCACATGAATACATAAGATACCAGGAAATAATGATTTCCCTGAATTTTTGACCATTGGCTCATCATCTGGTCTTTGAATGTGGAGAGAAAAAGAGGCAGACCAGGTCTGGGGAAATATGTCTTCAACTTGTGTCTTCTGCATGTGTGTTTAGGATTAGATAAGAGGACATTATTATGAGGTGTCCCATTGTCCTCATTGCCCAAAGCCTAGTATTAAGCATGGGGAGGTCTAAAGTTGATCCATGGATGGCCCATTACTTCAATCTTTTGGGGGTGACAAGCACACACAAGAGGCATAGGTAACTAGTAGAGGTCTGTGTTGGGTTCTATAAGAGATGTGCAAAAGCTTTTGAAGAAGTAACTTCATTTAGTAATGTAGTTGTATGCAGGACTGAATTTGAGATGGGGCATTGAGCAATTGCTCTGGGTAGCCCATGAAGAGAACAGCAGAGGTACAGGGATTGGAAGGTACAGAGTGTGCTCAGAATAGTAAGCAGTAATCTACTATGGTTCCTAATAGCCTAGGCTCCAAGCCTGCAAGGTCAGGCAAAGTCAGGTGATGAAGGGCTAAGTGAATACCCAGCGTAAGAGCTGAGCCTGTAAATGGAGCCCCAGGACTTTTTTCTTATTTACATTAAGAATTATCTCAATATCCTTCAGGTTTATTCCCGACCACCTACCTATTCCTCCCTCCTCCAATCTATATTTGCAATTTGCTAATGCTTAGCTAGTCAGCAGGTTTTCTGTTGGCCTCCCAGTGCCTTTAATTTTCCTTTCAAAGAGTTAGTTTCATCTGGCTTCTAACACTGTCATTAAAAAAAAGAAAGAAGGAAAGAAAGAAAGAAAGAAAGAAAGGAAGAAAGAAAGAAAGAGAAAAAAATTAGATTTCTTAGTGAGATCCCTTGAATAAAAGTTTTAAGGACTTTTAGAAATGACTTCATAAATGTTCTCATGGATGAGAAGGTAGATTTCAGGAAAATCGCAGGCTCGGGAGTCCTTCAGACTAACCTCCTTACTTTAAATAGATAAGAAAGAAAAGCTTCACAATAAGAAAGTTACAAGAATGAGAAGTGATTTTCTGATTCTTAGATCCAGTGGGGGCTTTTTAAAGCATTCTTTTGGCAGGAGGGTGGCTTAGTAACTTATTATTTAGAACCTGAAGTTGAGCAACACAGGCTTGACTCTTGACTCAGCCACGTACTTGCCTGAACAAGAACAGAAATGTCCACTCCCCTGTGTGTCCTGTTGTTTCAGCAACAGCCTCGGTTGTAGGCAGTCCCATCCATGGAGTCTCCTAGACGAAGCTGTCTATCTCTCCATCCTCGATTGCTATCTTGACTTGAGAACTCTTAGTCCTACTTCTTTGGCATAAAGCAGCTAAGTACCGTTGAAAAAGATGGCTTGCCAAGGTGGGAATCTCTCATTGTTTGGTCATGATGGTCATGAAGGTGGTGGTCTGAGTGATGTCCTTGACTGTCTTGATCCAACTGATAGTGGTCCAGGAGGGTAGTATAAAATTTTACTTTGGAAGGCTCCGATGGGCCACTGTGGGAAAAGAGCATGGAGTAACTGTGAGGATCAGAGATGACTCTTCTGCATCCTCTTTGGGACTCTGTTCTTTGTTCTTTAAAAGAAGACATGCTTGGCTAGAGTCCTAGTGACTGTCATCACCCAGGACTCTTGATTTTCCAGTTTGAATGTCTTCCATAAGTGGGAAAAGTACATGCTTATTTTCACATACCTGTCTTATATATACATCTAGCAAAAGGACAAGAGTGTATGTCTCTCTCTCTCTCTCTCTCTCTCTCTCTCTCTCTCTCTCTCTCTCTCTCTCTCTGTGTGTGTGTGTGTGTGTGAGAGAGAGAGAGAGAGAGAGAGAGACAGAGAGACAGAGAGACAGAGAGACAGAGAGACAGAGAGACAGAGAGAGAGATAGAGACAGAGATTTCTTCTGAGGCAGGAATTGGAGCTCAATAGCAGCATTTGATGGGGCTTTAGAATTCATTTCTGCCTCTGCAAGCAGGACAAAAGAGCTCTGAAGGAAGCCTTTTGCTGGTATAACCCATCTCTCTTCCCCTTCAGGCCATTCCTCTGCAAACAGGGTAACATGAGGAGATCTAGAAGGACTTTGTATTGGTTATTGTTCTGTCTGTGTGCTAAAATACCGCAACTAAGGCAATTTATAGAAGAGTATGTTTGGGCTCATGGTTCCAGAGGGAAGAATTTATCATGGTGGAGAGGCAGGCATGATGATTGGCAAGTCTACTCTCAATGAATACTTCCTTCAGCAAGTCCAGTCCTACTCAGTCAGTGCCTCCAACTGGGGACCAAGTGTTCAACTACATAAGCCTATGGGGGATATGCTTATTCAAAACACTACACACAGATTTCTACTCAGACAGATTTCTCTTCTGTCATTTATCATGTGGCCTCATAACATTCTATGCAATTGGTATTCGGTATAACAATCTTTTTTTTTTAAATGTGCATTGATGTTTTGCCTGCATTCGTGTCTATGGGAAGATATCTTTTAAAACGTGCAAACAGCTCTGGAAAGCATTGGTATTTTCTCTCTCTTTGGCTGATGAAATAGTTGAAGATGGGTGTCAGGAGAGCAGCATTCTGATCTTAGTTTTGCCTACACTCTGCCGAATGACCCTGGACACAGCTATCTGTCTCTCTGTTGGATTTCACCATCCTCGTTTAATAGCAACCTTTCATCTGTGGGAATACACTGGCAAGTTGCAAGAGAACCGGCTGTTGACCCTAAAGAAAATCATTTTCCATTACCTGCCTAATTCCTGTGCAAGACTGGACCCTTTAACATTATGAGGCAGAGGAGCTCATAAGGATTGTGGTGGTTTGAATAAGAATGGCCCCATAGGCTCATAGTTTTGAATGCTTAGTCATCAGGGAATGACACTGTTTGAAAAAGATTAGGAGGTGTGGCCTTGTTGGAGGAAGTGTGTCACTGAGGGTGGACTTTGAGGTTTCAAAAGCCCAAGCCCAGTTCCAGAGTCAGTCTCTTGACCTATGGATCTCAGCTACTACTCTAGGGTCATGTGTGCCATCATGCTTCCTGGCCCAATGACAATGGACTAAATAAATCCTCTGAATCTGTGAGCAAGCCCCCAGTGAAATGTTTTCCTTTATAAAAGTTGCCTTGGTCATTGATGTCTCTTCACAGCAATAGAACAATGACTAAGACAAGGCCCCACTCCTCTCTGAAGGGATAATTATGTTGATAGGTAATTATGGTTGCTGGGTAAGGGAGAGATGTTTTATTCAGCATTGCAGCCACTGACAAGGTGATTTTAAAAAAGCACCCACTCACCTATTCACCTATAACTAACCCTAATTAAAATCATTTGTTCAAAAAGAGTAGGAAAATGCTTTCTTTCTTTGGATTTCAGTCAAGTGTTTGGTTGCTAGCCTCTCTGCAATATGTTAGAGGAACCTTTCCTCAGGCCTTCCTGTGAGGGGTAAACCCTCTTATGGACTGCTGTAGAAACAGTGTCTGTTCAGCTATCCACATAGGTATGACTTTGAGGAAATGAGATGTTTGAAGAGGCACACAAATACGGGTTTTGTGCTTCATTCACATAGTAAGCAACCATGTTTATTGAAGGTGAATGGAAATGTTGATGAGGTGCCTGGGGGCCTGCCTATATAAAAGAAAGGTACATATTTACTCTGGCTTCCCTCTTGACAATTTGGAAGGGTTGAGTGCCTTGGCCCTTCATTATGGATCTCCTTACACAAGAGTTTCTCAGTATCTATCTATTGATCTGAAAAAGTCAGTTAACGTCCTCCAAAGGATTGGAGGTTTGTTACCTTATCCCAAAGGGTCGATACCTCCTCAGCTTCACTCAACCCCTGAAAACCAATCCCATTCACGATGTCTCCAATGGCAGCATCACAGTATTATCACAGGATGCCATATTCCAAGCACCAGGGGCACAGCAGGAAACTAATGTCTTTATGGGTTTTTCCATTCTCTGTGTTTATGTGTGCACGAGATACAGACTCATACAGCTGCAGAGACAGTAGACCACAGGTTTGGGATCCATCCGAGAACATTCCTACACCATAACCAGCCTCCCCAAACAGCTTCTAGCACCAATTGAGGGCACAACTTGAGAGGTTGGGGAAACTGGGATGAATAGTTTCAGGGGAAAACTCCTGAAAGAATTTGTTTAGAGTCACGTAGAAACCACAACACCAAGATTTGAAATCTGGCCTCCAGTTCTTAGCTCCAGGCCAACTCATTGTCCTTAACAGGCTTCCAATGCCTGAAGTCATCTCCCACTCTGTGCAGTACATCTTTATATCCTGCTAGGTGGCACCAGAAGGCTTCCGGTGGAAGGGGTTCCACAGGGATCAGTCTGACTTGGTGCCCAGTTTGGAGTCAGGGGAGGACTGCAGGGAAGATATTTTATGACAGTGTAAAAATCAGCTCAGGTCCCTATTAAATGATGGCATTATACTTGCTTTTGTTTGGGCTGCAGCCCAGCTTGACATGGTGTGGAATTTCTTTACACAAGTTGCTTACTCTGTCTCTCTCTCGCCCCTCATGCACGCATTTGTGTGTGTGCATGTGTCTGATGTGTATGATATTTGTGCACATGGAAGACTGAGAAGATTGGATATCCATCTTCTATCATTCTTTGCCTTGAAACAAGTGTTCTCACTGAACCTAGGTTTGCACCACCAAGACCCAGAGATTCTCTCCTTTCTGCCCAGCTGATACATCTGCCACAGTGCTAGGGTTACAAGTGCATCTCACTACACATAGATTTTTATGTAGGCACTAGGGATTTGAACTCATACCCTCATGTTTGTGATGTAAGCACTCACAATGACAATGGATGATTAAAAGAAAACCCTAAGTCAGCCTAGGTTTTGGGTGTGTGCTAGGTTCTCAAGAGAAAAGTAGTTGAGTTAGATTTCCTGAATGTATATGTTGTATGTGCTGCTTCCGATTCTTGCAGCCCAGAGATATAGTTTGTGCTCATTCTCACACTGGGCCAAGTATCCCTAATGTCCTGAACCCTGGGAAGGTAGGTAGTCCCAAGCTGCACTGAAAATTATCTAGTAGGGACTTACTGGAGTTCCTTGGATCGACACATGAGTGAGTGCAAAGAAGGATGAATGAATAAATATTCATGATATATATTGACAATGTATAGGCAGAATAATAAGAGTTTCAGATTGGTAGGGAACTATGGAAAAACCAAGTTTATTTTTCTTTCTAAAAAATGATGACATGTTTCCAGTCTATCAGTAAAAAGATTATATACATATAACATGTATTACTTACAGTCACTAGCATTACATTTGTAGAGGGAACATTAGAGCTTCCCTCTGAGTGAGGTGGCACATCAGATAGTCACAGGTGGTTTGGTTTATGAAGAATGGCAAGAGTAAGTCACCACCTATGACCAGATTGGCCCAGGCTCCCCAGCATGTGGGGAACTGTAAAAATGAGACCATCACAGGCAAATGGAGTTTGAACTCCATCAGGCAAGGAAAGAGCAGCATCAGAGTGCTGGGAAGAGCATGAGTTTCAGTAAGGGCTGGGTTGTTGCATTTTCTTCCTGTCTTCCTATCCCCTTTTTTGCTTCTGGGGTAAGACTCTCTCTGTTACTACTATGCTTCTGAAAGCTATGCCCATGCTTCTGAAAGCTTCCAAGTGCACTGCATGCAATTTGGATTCAGTCCTTCTGCGAGGAGGTAGAGAGGCTTAAATTTACTTAATTTGCAAGCATGGTGACCTGCTTCAAGGTCCTTTAAAGACTTTGGCAAAAGAGCAAACACTTAAACTTCAATCTAATGGGGCCAATGCTCCATTATTTTTTAGGATGTACTACTGGGATTTCTGACTACTGGCAGCAGGCAGGGAGTCTCATAGGGAAAGTGGAGTTGGGGTTGGGATGGGGTGAGATTCAAGTTTTGGTGCATCTTTTCACTTGAAACAACTTATACTTGATTGGTAGGATTGACCATCCCCTAGTCCCCTACCTTTTGCATGACCTTATCAATTCTTCTGTAGGATACTCAAGTCCCCCTCCCCACTTCCTGGTTTATGCTGACGTCATTACAAAGTAGAGCTTTAGGATGGTCCTCCCAATGGCTTCTCTGATTTTTGTTTTTCACCAGGATGGACAGGGAGTCAGCTCACTCTGCCATTTGTCATCTTGATTGTGGAGCTATGATTGGTGAGTATCATTTTTGAAAAATTACTTAAGTGACAGGCCAACTCATGACTGGTGGTGATGACTCGGGTACAGAGGTTTAATGTACTGGTTTGATTCTCCTTGGATTTTTTTGGTCCAATTGTATAGGTACTGTCTTAGGGAGACTGGGGCAAAGAACACTCCTTGACTTAACTCTGAAGACTTGGAATAAGCCATGGCAGACCTAGATTCCCTTGACAACCTTTTAGAGAAATAGTTCTTTGAGTTCTTTAACATTTTTTAGCATTTACAACTTATAGGGATATGAAGTACATCTAATTCTTTTCCCATGACTGATTAACTTAGCTGAATCATGGGTCAGCAATGGCCATGACATTCTTGAATAAGCTGATTAGTGTAGGTTTTAAACTTGAAGATGTCTCTTTGCATTCATAGTTGCTCTGTCATGTGAGTCTTTTCCTGAGTGAAGCTGTGTTAAGATCTCATCTCTGATTTTTCCCATTGAAAGTACTGAATGAGGATGGGTAGTTTTATTTCAAAATAATTAAGTAGTTTGATAAGGAGAATGCCATGTCATTTAGGAATATTCCTTAGGTGGTGAGACCTGTGATCAATTAGTGGAAAACCTTTAGTATGTGTTTTCTTCCTACTACTTACATGAATTGCAACCCCACAGCCTTAGGTAGTATCTGTTGTAATGCATATGAATTCCATTTTCATCTTTGGCTTAGAGCAGTGGTTCTCAACCTGGGGGTTGCATATCAGATATTTACCTTGTAATTCATAACAGTAGGAAAATTAGTTATGAAGTAGCAACAAAATAATTGTATGGTTGAGGGGTCACCAGAACATGAGGAACTGTGTTAAAGGGTTATATTATTAGGAAGGTTGAGAACCAATGGAGTAGATGAAAGAAGCAGACCCAACTCTGTGCATGGAAGAGATGGTGTTGTAGCGATCTTGTGATGAAGTCCTTGTGTGTGCAGGTCTCTTTTGAAAGGAACTCTTGGGGTGAAGTGATGGTTTGACAAACCTAGTAACTTCCACTTTCTGATATATTCCCAAGGTCTATAATACTGGTTGGAGTCGTGGATACTTACTACCCAGTTGTATTGGGTCATAGGCTTTACTTAGAAGGGCATAAGGACATGCATGGGCTATGAGAACACAATGCAACAAAATCATATCTGCATCCAGACTATCATTTTCAAGATGTGCTTCTTGGAAGTAGGAATAAAGCCAGAGTCAACTGGCTTGACAGTCAAGTTTTTCTCAAACCTGTTGGGACCAGTATTTCCTGAAGGTAGTCAGCCCTGGTGAGGAAAATTGATAAAACTGTCAGTCATTCATCTACAGAGAGGAAAGGGGACTGGGTCACTTGCTCAGTGATTGGGTGGTCTCTTCTGAGTTTGTATCCATCTCTGATTTCTGTAGCCCCTCATATGGTCAGTGAACTCTGAGATCTGCGATGGCTGCCTTTGCTTGAGTGTCGAGACACATCCTTCTGACCCCTGGAATAGGCCGTGTTAGCCACTGTCCTGTTTGGGTCCAGAAGACATTCCCCAGAGGAAAGTTTAGCCAAGGTATCTCCTGAGCATGTGTCATCCCTAGAATGCTCTCTGCTGCATCTCGGACACTGGAGAACCCAGTCTTCGACACACTTCTGTCTGGGAGGGCTAGAGCTCTTTGAGGTACTAGCTCCAAAGTCCTGCTGTGCTTCAGGTGGTACTGGATGGCACGGGGGCTGAGTGTGGACAGTGCCAGCAGCAGGAGCTGCAGCAGAAGCAGAGGCAGGGGCAGGCCTCTGTTTGCTTCTCCAGTTCTGGATTTCAAGGTTTCTTTTGTCTGTGGGTAGCTTGTCAATTTTCTGAGCTTTTGAGATTAGAGACTTCCCATATGTCCCTTCTAGAGATAGGAGAAAATACCTAGTAGGAAGTAAAAGGGGAGAAAAAGGGTCAGTTTTTGAATTGTTGTTAAAGGTAAAAGGGCAACATAAATCCCATTTGTCTCTACTTAAGGACCAGGTCTGATTTTGACAAAGAAAGCCATAAGCTACCAGCTCCAGGAATAGACCATAAGTCCCCAAAACTAGGCCATAAGACACCAGCTCCAGAAACAGACAATAAAATCCAAAATACCGTTATAAAACCCTTTCCTAAAGAATAGCCTGGGGATAAGCACAGAAATGGGAAACTATCTTATCCCAGGATGGGTCATCTGTGGTGGACAGACCTATCTTATCCTATAGTTAAACATTCGTGACGTAGAAATGCAGACCACTGACCACCTAGCACAAGTTAATCAGAAGCTGATCCCTGGGACCTCCCCAGCACAATGCAATTTTAGATTACCTAACCCACTCTCTCAATATAGAAGAACTAACATTGTAACTAATCAAAGTTATACTAAGGTCACTGCTTACGCCCCTACCAATCACATTAGAGATTACCTAATCCTTCTAAAGAATTCCCCTAGTTCCCTATAAGAAGGTCTGCCCGCCTTTGTCTGGGGGTCACCATTTTAGAGAATGGCTGACCCTGGATGCTGATAGTTTCTGCAGAATAAATGCTCTTTGTCTTTGCATACTATCGGAGTCTAAAGTCTTCCTTCAATGACTTTCGTAGCCTTTCAGAGGGATTCTGGCCAGCTGGAGCATGGTGAGCATGACTCTGGCAGGACTTGCCCTTCTTGAACATTCCCTCCGCCTTGCTAAAACTCATTAGATTACATTCCTGAAGCTAGTCACCAAGGTCTGTTCTCTTATTTGGCCACTTCCTCCCTCTGAGACTGATTACCAAGGTCCAGCTATCAAAGTATTGAAGTCTAGCAATCAAAAGCTTCCTTTGGTTCGTCTAATTAACATGCCTGATTAAAATTAAATATCCCATCATAACATAGAGTTTCCCCTTGTATGTTTATAAACCACCATTTTCCTATGCACCAAGTCTGTTTCCTTTCTATCCAGAGGCAGTCCCTTGTCCCACTCCAGGACAAATATTCCCTCCTACCCTTGTTTCCTTCCTCTTCTCCCTCACTCTCAATTTCCTGTCTTTGTCTCTTATTCCCTGCCCTCTGTCCCTGTGAGGCAAACAAGTCTCCTTTGTGCTGAGAACTTGTTCTTGGGGATCCTGAGCTGATACTTTCCTTAACAGTTGTTGACTTCTTAAAATTTCAGCATTGAAAGAGGTCTTAGAATTTAACTCTCCAGAGATCATCTTTATTGGATTCTGAGTGACCCCTCTCAAAGCTAATGGTGGCTGCCTCTGGTGGTGCAGAAGACGCATGATAATACCAGCAACACATAACAGTTAATGCCTATTCTGTATCAGGACTTCATGAAGTGCTTTCCTGAGTACTGACTCAGTTCTCTCAAAAAATCCACATGCTTGGTACAGTTGAGGACCATGAGGCTCTGTTCATGATAGGGGACACATGCTTCCATCACCTGGGGACACTGCCAACTTATGTGAGCATATTTGTGACGTTTGTACTATAATGAAATTGTCTGATGCTGTGGTTTTCATTTCTTCGTGTGTCTCTACAATGCATAACTATACTTTTGATTCCCTTTGTATACAAATGTGGAAACTAATACAGCAGTTTGTCTGATATCAAGTTATGGTCAGACCCAAGTACTCTGATCTACAGAGTAGTCTCTAGTTTACTCTACCAGTATTTTTTATGGAACTTTACTTCTATAATTAGTCTTTGCCCAGTAAGGAAATTGACACCCCTAGGTGCTGAGTCGAGATTGCCAAGGTCTCCTGAAAAGGTCTGAGACCTCTGTAGCTCACCCTGACTTGTCTTCTTCCTGCCAAGCTGCATGTAGCCTGTGGGAGATTCTAAATTCATCTTCTGAATCCAAATTTATCCAAGTGGAAGGGTGAGAATAAGTACATGTTGTCTTGTGTCAAAGTCCACCCACAATCCCTTTTCCAAGTATTATCTAAGAAGCAGCCCACCTGGCCTGGAGGATACTTAGAATGTTAATTGAAAGCCTCTTAAGAGAGAGTCTTTCATTATTGTGATTCAAAGTTGCTTGGTGAATCCATAGGGGCCAAGGGTTTTCTCAAGACTGTAGTAGATGTCACCAGCAAGTAAATAGGGGCCAAGCATATGCTTCAGGAAAGATTGGATTTCTTGTCTGGAGACTGAAGTTTCTCTAGTCTAAATCTCTCCCCCAGGACACTGTCTTTCTCCACCACCCTCAAGTCAACAAATATGTGTTAAGTTCCCACAGCCGTCAGGTCCTATAGGATCAAGCTTTGGACAAGAGAGAACGCCTACTTTCCTGTTGCATAAGAGAGCAGTTGCTGATAGAGAGATGGCTTAGATACTTGGTCTCATCTGAAGATCATCCTCGAAGATGTGCTGGGGCAGAGGACTGAGGTTTTTGTACAGTCAAACCCAGGGGTGGAGTAGGGTTTAACACACAGAGGCAAACTAGCTGAAGTGTGAGAGTGACAGATCTAGACAGGAAGAGGATAACTAGAGCCGGCAAGGACTTTGGGCTGTGATTTACATTTTTTGTATTTTATTATGAAGGCCTAGGGAAATTTTTGTTGACTGACAAACACATGACTAGAGCAGACTTTAATAAATTAATAATAGATAGTGAGAAAAGAACCAAGAGGAGACAAATTGTATAATTTGGTGTGTCAGGGAAGTAGCCTGTTTATGGTGGAAGCTTTGGAAATGAAAATTGCAGATGCATCTGAGAAAGATACCACAGGTAGAAGTGTAGACTTGTTGCTGTGTAATCTAAGGATGTGTAGCCCTAAGGGATGCCAATGATAATGGCTAGAGGACAAACTGGGCCCTGGCATTCGCTGAAGGGAACTCTGGAGAGACTAGTTTTGGAGGGTGAACCATGAGTAAAGTAATAGATGCCCTCTCTCTGCTTTTGTAAGACTGTGTGCAGTTGATGAACGAGCCAGAGAAATGTAGCTGGAATCAGTGAGTGGCCTGTGTTGCGAAGCATCTGTGAAAGAATTTTCAGTTCAGAAATGAGCTTTGTATCCATGGAGAAAATATAAAAGTAGAAAACCAGAGAACCTGGGATGAAGGCTCGCCACTCACTGTATCTAGGGTGTGAGTTGTAAAGGAAAGAGAAGTTGGAAGAGATTCTAAGCATAGGTCATGTTGAACCACTTCTCCGGCTCATCTGACCTATATTCTAGGTCAGAATTATTTCCTTTATTTTTTGAGAGTATATAATTTCCCCTGTCTTTCCTCCCTCAAACTGTCCCATATATCCTTTCTTGTTCTCTTTCATGTTCATGGCCTCATTTTCATTACATGTTGTTATATATACATATAATATATATATATATATATATATATATATATATATATATGTTATATATTACATATACATATAATATACACATTACATATATATGTTATATATCACATATACATATAATATGTTATATATTACATTTACATATACATATAATATATATGTTACGTATACATATAATATATATTATATTAGGAATATAAATATATACATAAATACAACCTTAAAAAAAAGTCAAGAGCAGAAGGCCCGAAGACTGTTAGAATTTGCTACAACTAATTAAAAGGATTAAGAGGATATGCACTAGGGCTTATGCTTGGTATGTTATTTTGGTTTTAAATCTGTAAAATAGTTTGTATACATCTATGCTCTAGTTGAAGGGAATTTGTAATGTCCTTTTGACCTGGGTGGATAAACTAGACTAAGGTTAGTGATCTATTTTCGTAAGATTGACGAAGAAGATCAATTCCCATCATGAGTAATGCGACTTTCAACTTTAAGCCAGGAACAGTTTTCTACAGCAAACATTCTATCGTGTGGATTTATATAAACAAACAAGAATTACACCAAAGTTGTAAGTCAGGAGTCCTTACAACTATTAAAATAATCCCTTCATTATCAGAAGGAATCCCTTTGACCTTAGTAAATAGAATTGAATGAGAATTCAGCTTTGTGGTGAAAACGTAAGCAAAGCTTTGGGCTGTGTACCCTTGTCACTAGCAAGTACATACTTGCTGACGTTTTCCTAACTCATCCCTCGTCTGTTCAGCAAGCCATCAACCTGATGCACATCTGTTCTCTCCATGTGTGCCAACAGTCCTTGCACATGTTTCAGTGGTCTATCTTAAGCTGCTGCTGTAGCCTAGTAAGACTCTGGCTCCAATCATTTTTTCTAATGAGGAACACTGGGCTTATGAACTTCTTTCTAGCTGTGAGGCTATACAGTGTGTATCAAACATGAGCTCCACAGCAAGAAGCACTGTTATTGCTGGGATTTTCTTGGGAAATGTGAAAGTAGACGATTTTAGGT
This sequence comes from Grammomys surdaster, assembly GCF_004785775.1. Lineage (NCBI taxonomy): Eukaryota > Metazoa > Chordata > Mammalia > Rodentia > Muridae > Grammomys > Grammomys surdaster. The sequence continues at coordinate 5,558,643 of NW_021604732.1, forward strand.
GGGAAGTGTCAGGAAATAATATGCAAGTATGAATGATTTATCGGGAAAACAGAGCCTTTTAAAATATTATACATGTGTTTTAAACTTAAGTGATAATAAAATGTTGGGTACTTCGTGAAAAAAAAATTATAAATTTCTGAGAGAAATCTGAAGTTCTGCTTCACATGTTTTTCCTGCGATGACAGGAAGTTCCTTGTCTCCATGTGTGCGCTGCATGTGGCTTGCCGGGACAGCTGCTTTCCTACAGGCACTGACGTGCAAGACTCCCTGACTAATAGAAAAAGATTACAGAGCTTGAAAAAAAAAAGCTCCCTTACCACACAACAAAATTTATAAGCCAGGGAGGTAAAACAATCACTCTCACATTACATATATCACAGTGGAGGGCATTTTGCTTCTCTATGGCTGACCTGGGAGCCGAGTCGATATTATTTTACCCTCTGGCTTACTGTTCTTTTATCCTAGCACCTCGTCTCTGAACAACAATCTCAAGGCACCGGTGAACTTGACTGATTTAGAAGCTTTATGGAAACACACATCTGGGTATATCTGTGTGTGTGTTTCTAGAAAGGTTGAATAGAGGAGGGAAGAGACACCTTTGATGTGGGCTGGGGTCCTGGGCTATGCAGAAAAAGTAAGCTGAGAACCAGTAGTCGTGTCTCGCTACTTTCTGAGCATGGTTGCAATGTGACAGGCTCCATGATAGGCTTTACCTTCAAGCTGTGAGCTGAAACAAAGCCCTCTATCCTTAAGTTGATTTTGCCAGGAATTTCTTCACAGAATCTAATATACTTGTGGTATGCGAACTTAGGGGTGACTGGGAATTTTAAAGGACATTGCCCAAGAGCTCAAACCTTGGTAGAAGAGCCACAACTGGTGTGAGGAGGCAGATGAGGTAGAATGTGGGGTCTGAGAGCTGCCTTTCCATCACCCAGTAGGGATTGGTGGGGCTGTTGCAGGTGACACAAGTGGCATCGTATATTAGGGAAACCACGAAGTACATCAAGAAACTGCCGAGGAGGACAAGGCCATGGAGGACAGTCTGTGGAAGGGACAAAGAAGATCCTGTTGGAGGTTATAATATTAGGTTATGGAGCAGCCAAATGCACACAGTTTAGTTAACCTTTGTTTTAAACCATTTTTAAGAGGTACACACATATCAAACACTCACAAAATGAGCAGATAATGAGCAGATAATGGATCAAGCTCTGCCTAGCTGGGTTGTAAAAACTGACTCCACTTGGAAAATTCTGTTGAAGAAAAAAATGTAATGCAGACAAGCATCCTAGAGAGTAGAGCTTGAGATGAACATTTCAAGCATGCAAAGATAAAATTAAGGTAACAACATATCTCTTGGTAAATGGCCTGCCTTTCTTTATTCTTGACCTTAAATGTCAGTGTTCATCATTTTTAGGAAAGTTTTGAACATGTTGGCACACCTGTGTTTGTGGATAAATTCTTACATCATCATCTATAGGAATCCCTTTTGCTTATGGATTGAGTATTTGTGCCTACTTCCCAATCTAGATAACAAAGTTCTAGTTTTCAATTGATAGTATTTGAATATGAGATTTTCGGAGGTATTTTAGGAGCCCCCCCCCCCATTAGTGGACTTAGTGGTCTCTTTAAGAAGAGACACAAAAGAAAAGATACCTCTCTTTCTTTTTCTTCCACAGATGTGTGAAAAAAGACAGCTGTCTACAACCCGGGATGAAGACTTTCCCCCAGGTAATTCCTGGGCCAGGATGCTGACTTTGGACTTTTAACCTCAAGAATGGTTAATATGTAACTTTTTTCCTGTTTAAACTCCATTATCTACAGCATTTGTTATGAGCCCCAGGCAGACTTAAAATAACTCTGCATTTTCTTTCACTCAACATCTACTTGAGGGCCATGTGCACACAGCTGTTATATTTCTAGCTTGTTCATTTTAACTATAGAAGCTTCCTGACTCACGGCAGAGTTCTGCCTTATAAACCTGTTGTAAGTAGAAAATAGTGTATGTTACAAATGCTTCTGACTATACCTGACCCTCTGAGCACCCAGCCTCGCAGTGTAGCACAGAGAATGGGTTGTTTGTCATTCTGATTACAAGGCTGAGCGGAGCCTGCCGGCTTAGTTCAGCAGATGCCTAGGGAGACTATCTCACCACATGCTGCCAGCTCAGGAAAAGATCTAAGTTCAACATTTGAAATACAGCTTTTAACCTACATGTATGGTATTGGTACCCCCATAAAATAAAATAAAAACAGAGATGTAAGCTTAATACATCTTATTGCTAAGATGGGACTACTGTTTGATTGTACAAAAATATCACTGGGAATTTTATCATTGATATATATACATTTAGGCTCTTTATATGTATGTATGTATGTATGTATGTATGTATGAATGTCTATATGTATATGTATGTGTATCTATGTGTATATATACATATATATACATACACACAAACATATATACACACACAATATACATATATAAAATTAAAAACAATGCTGCAGCAAACATTTTTGTATGTTTCCTTACACACATGTAAGATTCTTTATTACTGTTATTTGTAGGGTGCGTACTTAGGAGTAAAATTCTTTCATAACCTGTGGGTACTTTAAAATCTTTCAATTGTTTTAAAAATTACCTTCTAGAGCACTGGTTCTTAACCTTCCTAATGCTGTGACCTTTTAATACATTTTCTCATGTTGTGGTGACCCTTAACCATAAAATTATTTTAGTTGTTACTTCATATGTATAATTTTGATACTCTCATGATTCATAATGTAAATATCTGTGTTTTCCAATGGTCTTAGGCGACCCTTCTGAAAGGGTCATCCAACCTCCCAAGGAATCACAGCTAATAGGCTAAGAAAGTTGTACTTCTTCACATTCAACATACTGCTGAGAAGTTTTACCAAAACAGAATGTTTTAGTTGCATGATTTTTTTTCTCTTAATCCTTGGACTGCCTGTGGTCACGTGGCTTCAGAATCACTCTAGCCATGGAATAAGTATAGCTGTCATTTGAATGAAGGTGTTCCTTCAGAGCTCTTGGCACCTAAGGCCCTACGTGTGACCAGAAGAGGTAGGATGTTTTGGGAAAGTGATTGAGTCACAAGAGCTCTGGACAAAGAATGGATTTATAAAAGAGGCAGGAGGGAGACCATTCTGCCATTATAATATAAGAACTCAGCATCCAGTTTTGGCTCTGTTCCCCAAAAGTAAGTCATCTTGGAAATGGAGGAGTTAGAACGTAGTCCCTTCCAACTTCCTGTCCTTAATGTTAGTTGTCTGTGCCTTCATCTTGGACTTCCAGCCTTCCAGAAAACTGAAAGTTCTACCTTTTTTTTTTTCAAATTTTGTTTGTAAACAGATATTTTGTTACAGTAACATAAGTAGTCTAAGACAAATCTCTTTTCTTACTTTTCTAGTCCATGAAAGAAAAATAGTGATAGAAATGGTATGCTAAGTTTGGCCAAACTCACTTTATAATAACTCTGGAGCTGGTGTTTTGGGGGACAGGATTTAGCTGTCTTTATTTTTTGAGTTGATTTTGACTATGTTTTAGTAACTTTTAAGCTTGAACATGACAATGACCACCACCACCACCGCCACCATCCCTGTTGTGGTTTTTGCATACCCCCTGCCCCCAGTCAGCTTTGCTCAAGTGTAGTTTCACTGGAGTTCTGGGGAACTCACATTTATCCTCATACTGATTGTTTTTTTGACCTACCAGCAGCCACTCTCTTAAAGAAAACCCTGTCATGGTCTGTTAGTCACTCAGCAAGAGGTTCATCATGATTTTCTTTTTTACTTCATGTGCTATTTAGTGATTAAGCTGAGGTTAAACATACTTAAAATTCAGGATTCTCATGGAAGAAATGCACAGTTAAACATTTCTATTTTTTTGAAATCACTTACTTATTGTTTTTTGAGTATTCTTGACAAATTAAATAATCTTTTTTTAAAAAAACTGAATGATAAACCTCATAATTTGAAAATGCCATTAATTTAATAAAGCAAAATAAATAAGGGTTAATTATATCCACTAATGGGCCATGTACACACAGAATTACTTCAGTTACTTCCCCCTCAGGTCTTTGATTAGAATTAAGCCATTGTTTTTGAGCAGCTTTTGTTTTAGTTTCACTAACTACTGGTCGTCTGAGCAAGCTCCAGTAGGAATTACACTGGAATGGCCCCTAATCACTAGCAGATTTTGAGACCATCTCCGTGCCTTTTTTTGGTCTTGTACAGTTTTACTATTCACATTTAAGTGGTGTAGCCAGATCTATTTTAACTAATTTTAATTCTGAATGTTTAGTTCTTCAAATATTGCTTATTTACCCCTTTCCCCTTCTTTCCACCTCGTGACTCTTTTGGCGTGGACACTGAGCCATTGTTTTCCAACCACATTTCCATAACTTTTATTACTTGTGTGTCATTCCAGGTGAGTTTTCAATTTTACTTCCCAATTTGGTAGTTTCTCTCCCCGCTCCCTGTCTTTGTCTCTCTGCCTTTCCCTCCCTCCGTTTCTTTCTTTTCCCATGCTGTCTTATCTAGAATGAGTTCCACAGATTGTCCCTTCAATTTCAATGCTATTTTTTTCATTTTGGGGAGTTTTAAAAGTTTCCCAAGCTAGGCTCAGTTACTAAAATCAAAGTTGTCCTTCACTCAGTGTTTCTGATGTAACTATACCCCAGGAGCTTGTCAATAGCATATTTTCCATAGCTTATTTTGTAGGGTAAACATACTTGGACTATCAATAAATGAGGCTTTAGATTTCTCCTCTATAAAAGATACAGACTCCCCTCTTGAAGGACTGTGAAAGGCAGCCTGGTTCCAGGTTGAGCTCTTTAGAGTTATTGATTAGGGAAACTCAGTGAGAGTGCTCTCTCCTCCCCCCCCTCTGTTGCTATCTATCTATCTATCTATCTATCTATCTATCTATCTATCTATCTATGCTAGAGGTTGATTTTGGTGTCTGTTTTCCTCAAACTCCATCTTATTTTTTTGGGACAGGGTCTTTCATTGAACATGAGGATCACTGATCCTGTTGGACCAGCTAGTCAACCATTTGCTGCAAAGATCTTCCTATCTCGATTTTCTTGGGATTAGAGGTACACCACCATATCTGGCTTTAATGTGGGTACTGGGTATCAAACTCAGGCCCTCACCTTACTGAATCACCTCCTCACCCTGTCTTTTATGATTTAAGATACCAAAATATGATAGTTGCGAATGCTTGATATGTGGTTAAATGGGTAATAGTTCTGTGTACACAGCCTCAGCTGTACTCAGGTTAGCCTTTCCTAGCTCTGCAGTGCTCCTGAATTTTTCATCAGCATCTCTCTGGTTTTGCAACTGTCTCATTGCTTTATGTTTGTTAGTGTTGTCAGCATGGCTGGATACTGAGGCCAACAATGCCAATTCCACTGCTGTACAAGGGCTCAGTGAGAAACTAATCAATTTATTGAGCTAGATCAGCTATATATTGTAAAAGAACTCAGAAACCTGAGTGTAGTTAATGAACAAGAATACAAGTTTTAAGCTGAATGTTCTGTGGGATCCTTACCCATGTCTTCATTTCCATTGCCTGGTGCAAGAGGATAGTGGTGAGGGAGATGGTGTTGATTGGTGTTCCAAAAGTAAAGACATCTATGTCTGAACCTCGGTAGGTCTATGGAGGAAGAACAAACAGGCACTGTCAAGTAGGCATATCTGGGCATGCCCACTTTTAAGGCTAGCATTCAATACAATGAAGCCAGGAGTCAAGGGAGGGGAGGGAACGTGGTGAAGAGAGGGGGAAAGAAGGGGTTTATTCAAGGAATTTGAAAGGTAAGAATGTGTAGATGCTATTAAATTTCTTAGGAACTTGCTTGCTTTAGTAAAAGTGGAAAAGCATGGTGGAATGGCGCATAAAGGCTTTCTTGAGCATTTCCCAGGCATGACATAATTGCCGAGGGTATGCGTGTCTACCGTCACGGAGTTTGTGGTCTTTTAGGCAGGGCAGGTGGTGGTGTACTTTGAGAGGAGGAGAGAGTGCTGTAAGGACTAGACACCCTGGGAGCACAGATGTGGTTTTATCAGCTGAGACTGGAGTATGATAAGGGAAATGATTGTCTAGACAGAGGCCAAGTCTAGGAGTGGCCAGTGTGATGGTTTTTGTGAACTTGACATGAATCTAGACATATCTTGGAAGAGAGAATTTAATTGAGAAAATGACTTGATTAATGCTTGGTGTGGGAGGGTGCTACTCCTGGGCAGGTGGTACTGGGTGCTATAAGAAAGCAAGCTGATCAAGCAATGAAGAGCGAGCCAGTGAGCAGCATTCCTCTGTGGCCTCAGCTTCAGTTCACGCCTTTAGGTTTCTGCCTCAAGTTCCTGCCCGACTTCCCTCAATGATGGACTGTGATGTAGAACTGTCAAGCTGAATAAACCTTTTCTTCTTCAGGTTAATTTTGGTCATGGTATTTTATCACAGCAATAGGTACCTTAACTAAAATAAATGCTTTCAGCTCTAGGGCAGGAACTATAGAGGTTAAGAAGCATAGGATGGATCTTGTTCAAAGGTGCCTCCTCCTTTTGGGAGGCTGGGCACCTTTATAGTCACTTCAGAAGGCAGAGGAATTACAGATGTGATATAATTTCATGGTGATAGTATAGGACACTAGGATGCACAGAGAAGGGGCTGCCACAGTAAGATGAGAGAGCAGAGGAAGTCAGACAACATGGTCTCTGACAATACAATCCCTTATCTAAGCAGGGCCATGAGTCAACTCTGAACTGTTTTCCCACAAGGGATAATAATCAAGTGTGATGACAATATTTGGTTTCTCAAGAGCTATCAGAAGTGAAGCTTTGCACAAATTGTTCTATCTTCTCAAACACATTGGGTTGGATGTAATCAGCTAGTAATTTGCAGTCTCTGCCATGATGTACCTAAAAAAAGACACTATTAATCTTGATTTTGTATAGCTAAGGCCAGTTTCACACATGACTTATATGTCTAGGGTGAGACTATATGACTTACCAGGTAAGGGATAAAGAAGCAGATGAGGCTCTGGTAGAACGCATCAGCCATGGAAACCCAGAATGTCGACAGGTTGTAGCACTGGAAGTAAGAGCACATAAGTAACTCAGCATCCCGACAAGCCTCTGGTGTTTGCAAGTATCTTCTTTGTGTGTGACTGGGTTTGACAATATGATACTTTGCATACCTGTCGTCTTAGCTACAAAAGAATAAAGTTCTATCTCTGTGACATACATATAATTTTGTGGAAATTATGAATCTTCTCTGAGAACTGCTTTCTTTTCTCATAAAATATGGAATTCATGTGCACTAAATGCAAATGTGCTTTGGTATCTAGGAAGTACCGTCAATGCCGCTATCAACACCATACATTAGCTCCATCACTAGTTCTGAAGTCACTAAGTGCCATCTGCAATGGAGAGGTCATTCAACGACCAGGATCAATATTCCCCAAAGTCAGAGATCAACCCTTTTAGAGACAATATTTCTCATCTTGTACCTGCTCTTCACCCTTGAGGAAAAGGTCACACACACACACACACACACACACACACACACACACACACACACAC
>NW_021604732.1:5566250-5610115 GCF_004785775.1 Grammomys surdaster
CACACACACACACACACACACACACACACACACACACACACACACACACGTAGCCAGCGTGGCTATGGGGAAGGTAAAATTAGAAGAGCCTGAGATGGGCTATGCTCCCCCACCCCTGCTTCTTTATTTTGGGTGCTAGGGCTGTTGTATTGTTACCCTCTGTCTTTGGGTTAGGACTTGATTTGATTGTTTGGCTGTCCAGAAAAATAATCAATGGCTCTAAGACATCACCTTTGCTCTTCTTCATACCAGGTGCCAAGGCATCAACTGGACTCTCAGGTGTCTCCAAGCTCTTTCCTTACAGCTCCTTTGGAGACAGTCAATGTTGCTCCCATCTCTTCTGTGTAGCTTCCTTGTCTGTGCCTTGATTATCCTCACTACTTGGGTTATGTCTTCAAGTCATTCAGAGCTTCAGTATGGCCTTTATAGAAACCTACATGATGACTTCCTAAGGCTTCTAGAGTTTATTTGATTAAACTTACACAATCTGAGGTCTAGTTCTGCTTTCCTTAGAATGAAATAGAAGCATTTACGCCTTGCCTTACTAATGAGGAGAAAACTAGCTGTTAGTTATAAGGACTCCCTCAAACCGAGAGCAATGGTTTGGACATGATTTGAGTGCATCCCAAGGGCTCCCATGTTGGAAGCTTGGTCCTCAGTGTGGCATTGTTTAAGACATGTTGCCTAGTGGAAAGTGGTTCAGTCACTGAAAGAAGGTGCTTTCTGGATTAATGGTGGTTTTACAGAGTACGTTAGTTCCCATGACAATAGGTTGTTAAAACCATCCTGACCTATGAATCTCACTAGCTGCCTGTCACACCATGTGATCTCTCCTTTTCACATATGCTCCCACCATGATGTCACCTTCATGTTGTGATGGAGCCTAGTAGGCCCTCACCTAGAAGCCTGAGCAGACAGAGCTGTCTGATCTCAGATTTTCAGCATCAAAACTATGAGCTAAATAAAAATCTTTTGTAGTATCATGCAGCCCTTGGTGCTTTGTTAGAGGAACAGAAAATGGACTTGTAACCAGTCTTGGAGGTTTAATTGCTGCATTTCACAGCCCGGAGGGGTGGGATCTTATCCCATGTACTCCATGCTTTAGCTGTGGCAGTTGACATGATATAATTACGATGTTATTAAAATACACTTACTAGTCTTATCTAACATTTTTAGCTGCAAGTTTGAAACAGGCCAGAGTCACCCAAAGTCACACAGGAGGTAAGTGGCGGATTGGTGGCTAGGCAGTAGAATTTCTGACTGGTAGCACAATACTCTTTCTCTGACATTCAGGGAAGAGTCAGATCAGAGGTGTTGCAGAGGTCAGAGAGAATCTGAAGCTATGTCCCCATGCCTTCTTGAGTTCCTCACCTCAGAGTTCTGGCCACTCTTGTATAACTCAGGCAATGCCAGGAGTGTTTCTGCAGAGACATCTTTATCGAGGATTCCGAAGATGATGGGCGGCAAGGATGTGAAGAAGAGATTGAAGAATATCATCTGCCAATAATCGATCATGGTGGAGCCAGAGAAACCACAGAAGAACTGGTACCAGAACAGCAGGTTGACGTAGCACTGCAGGCAGGGAACATGGTTTCGTAAGTGAGGGCCCTGCATGTCCTGTGATGGACTGTGATGGTTAAGGGCACAGGTTTGGAAAGTAGAGAGGCTGGATTTTACACATCTATATGTATGAATTATAGCTCTGGGATCTTGGGTAAGCTATGTCATCTCCCTGAACATCATTTTATCATCTATCATGGCACACAATATACAAACAGTATTCCAGTGATAATAGAAAGTGGGAAGGGATGAGAGAAGGGTAACTTGTGGACTTCCAGGTAAGATGGCAGATTACAGGTTGTCTCTGTGTGAGTCTGTAAAGGAGAGTAAAAGCAAGGGTAAAGAGACTTCATCCTAAAGACAGATAGAGGAAAAGCTTAGGAAATCTATGACAGAAGTGAAAGGAATCAAGATGCATGTACAGGAGAAGCATGTAACATAGCCTGGTGGAGGGAGGAAACTCAGACACCGCTTGCAAAAGGTAAGACAAATGTAAGCTGCAAGTTATCCCCCAAGACACTCCCACAACATTCATGAGAGTCAAACCCAGTGGATTTTGGTGAGACAGAAAATTCCTCCAGCAGATGGGTTAGCAGTAGCGATAAATCCTATTTTGCCACACTGCAACTAGGGGGGCAGCAGCTGAATGTTATCCTGAGAGTGAATTTCATGTTGAAGACTGATCTATATATCCTTGGGGTCCTGAGTTTAGGGAACATCCAAAGATCATGGAACTTCAAGTTAGCTTGCCGTAAGGCTTGGGTGAAAAAAGGCTCAGATGCTGTGCAGGGGGTTAGGTCAGGGGGATGAGCCTGGAGAGAGGGAAAGTCTCACCCACTCAGAGTTACCCTTCGGTTTGATGATAACTGAGTGTGAAGTCAGGGGTTAGATCAAATTATGAAACCACCTGTTTTGTAGAGCGCTAATCTTTGGAGTTCCAAAATTATGAAAGCAGGTGCTCTATGCTCTAGTTGCTTTTCAATAAATGTGGGTGACCCTGCCTTCCCCAGCTAAAACAGACACCCCAGGATGGCAGAACATATCTAGCCTATATCATACAAACCTAAATGTAGCTAGCGGACACCCTGATATGTAAGGAAGGAGAATGCTTCCCCCTGAAGAAAGCTCTGGGAAACATCTGACAAGTGTCCTACAGGACAGGTGGGAGGTCACAGTTTAACTGGTCCCGTCTACACACACTTGCAGTCCCTAGTTTGAAGGCCTAGAAGGAAGCTACCATGATACCCACCCCTTTTCTTTTTTATATATATCCAGCACAGGTTTTTTTATTTACTGTATTGTATTAATTTACATCAATCTATTTCTAAAAAAGATTTATTTATTTTATGCATATGAGTATGCCATTACTGTCTTCAGACACACCTGATCCCATTACAGATGGTTGTGAGCCACCATGTGGTTGCTGAGAATTGAACTCAGAACCTCTGGAAGAACAGTCAGTGCTCTTAACCTCTGACCCATCTCTCCAGCCCATCATCAATCTAAGTTTTATTTTTGTTTTCTTATTTATTTGCATTTTTGTTCTTCCCTTGTTTCCTTCCCCTCTCCTCTTCTATGTTGAGTAATACTTGGATTTACCTTACAGGCCTTTAAAAAATAATGCTTTTAAATTTCTTTTTTATTTCCCCCTCACACTGATCTAATTTAGAACTTTTTCACTAATGGGAGGACTTTTAACATTTTCTTTTGTTTTGGTTCACAACTCTTCTCTTACTTCTAACAATCTTTCCCATGCCTCCACTTTCCATCTATTCAATCAGGCTTCTCCTTTCTCTCCTCTTCCCATCTCCCTCCTTCATCACATTCTTTACTCTCTTCATACTGACTCTGAATTATTTTTAACTCATTATTTTACTGTCATTTTCAGATCTATGGTCATCAGTGGACTGTAACTTAAGTATATTTCTAGACCCTGCATGCTGAGATACTACTGCTGCTGCTGCTGAATTAATTTTCTCCTGCCTGAGTGTTGCTAAGGATAGAGCCTTCAAGAGCTCAGTATGAAGGCAGGTTCCCCAACACAAGCACAAAGAGGTATGCATAAATTGCTAGACAGAAATCCAAGAAACATGGAAAACAAGACAACACAACTCCTCCATAATTACACACGGGACTCAAAGTTACCCAAATAGATGAAACGCTGGTGGAAGGTTTCAAAAACCTTTAAAAGAACATACGAATAGGCTGCTAAAGTCAACAGGGATCTTCCTACAGAGGAAAGTCATAACACAGAAGGAAAATTCATGAAGAAAATTAAGACTTAGATGAAAAAAAGGAAAGAGATATTGGAATTTTTTTTTTAAAAAAGCTGGAAATGAAAGCTCTATGAAGAAAATGAAAACCCAGTGGAAAACATTTCCCAAAGACTAAACCTAGCAGCAGAAAAAAAGTCTCAGGGATGCAGGAGAGGAAAGATGAACCCCTGCATTCAAACATCAATAAATGTATATGACTGCATCATTCTCAGACTGCAGGGTATGACCAGAACACAGAGCTTAACATGTGACAGAAGGAAGGACTGAGATAAACTGAAGGCAAAAATAATCTACTCAGAGAAAATTATAGCAGAAAAATCTCCAAATCTAGGGAAGGAAATAAGCATTTAGAACCCCCCAATAGATATGATCAGAGAACTATGTTGTACTATATACAGTCAACCTGTCAAAAATACAAAGCTAAGAAACATTGAAAGTGATAATGGGAGGCTTAGAGAGACTATGCAGTGGCAACATGTGTGTCATGCTAGCGGTGTGAACTACTTCAGAGAGAACCTGAATTTAGTTCCAAGCACCCAGGCTCACAACTGCCTGCTACTCAATCTCTGAGGGAACAGATGTCCTTTGCCATCTCGGCAGGCACTGAATTCTCATGCAAAAATCCCATATCCCTCACACTAAGTAAAGTAAAATTTCTAAATAAAATCTTAAGAAAAAAAAAGCTGTAAAAGAAAAAAGAACTCAGAGACTGAAACACCGGAATAACATCAGATTGCTAATCAGAAACCCTCAAAATCAGGAAATCATGCAATAATCTATCTTAGTCCCTGAGAGTAAATAACTGGCAACAAAGAGTACTGTACCTAGCACTTTCCTATTTGACAGAAATAAAGACAAATGTTACACATTCTCACTTGTGGTTGCTGTCTTCAAATCTTCAGATGGGTATATAAAAGCTGGGGTAACTGAAGAAACCAGGAAGTAAAAAAGGACCACGGGGAAGGGGGTGCTAGAGAAGAGACTAGTAAGATCCAAGTGATATGAATGGGAAATATGGAGGTGGGGTTTATTTGGGGGCCAGGAGGGAAGTCAACAGAGAAGAACTGGAAGGGAGGAGTAATAACACCAAGAATGCTTGAAAAAGTCCTACAGAAACATTTAATACTTACCTAAAATCGCATACACACACACACACACACACACACACACACATGCACGTGTACATTCACCCACCCACCCATCCACCCATGCATACGCACATGCACACCTTAATGAAGTTATGCTACTTGAACTAAAATTCATATGGACACACAAAAGGTCTGGGATACTTAAAATGATTCTTTTTTTTTTTTTTTTTTTTGGTTTTTCGAGGCAGGGTTTCTCTGTGTAGCCCTGGCTGTCCTGGAACTCACTCTAGACCAGGCTGGCCTCGAACTCAGAAATCCGCCTGTCTCTGCCTCCCAAGTGCTGGGATTAAAGGCATGTGCCACCACTGCCGGGCTTAAAATGGTTTGTATCAGAAAGAGCAATGTTAGAGACAATGTAACACCCCAAATCAAATGATATTACAGAGCCACAGTAACAACAACAGCTTGACATTGTCTGGAAAGGCAGACATGTAAACCAATGACATAGATCAGGGGACTTGAATATAAACTTACACAGCAACAGCAGTCTGATTTTCATAGAAAAATGGTCAAACGATTGTCTTTTTAATAAAAGTTATTTTTATTTCTGTGTGTGTGTGTGTGTGTGTGTGTGTGTGCGCGCGCGCGCGCGCGTGCTTGTGTGTCTACCTCACATATGAGTGCAGTACCTGCTGTAGTCAGGAGAGGGCGATCAGATTCCCTGGAGTAAGGAGTTACAGGGAGTTGTGAAACGCTTTATGTAGATGCTGAGAACTGAACTCAAGACCTCTAGAAGAGCAGCAGTGCTCTAACCACGGAGCCATCTCTCTCCTGCCCTAACTGTCTAATTGTCGACAAAGCTGTCCAAACCGTACAGTGGAGGAAAGGCAGCCTCTTTAATAAATGGTGCTAAGAAAACTGTATCTCCACATGTATATGAATGAAACTAGATTTATATCTGTCATCTTGTGTGGAAGTAAATTATAAGTACGTCAAAGACCTTAATGTTAAAAGCTGAAACTTTGAAATGTCTGGGAGAGAAAACAAGATACAAGCACAGGAAAGAATTTTATGCCTAGGACTTCATTGCTTCAGGCAATAATCCCCTAAATTGAGAAAGAGAATTAGGTGAAGTTAAGAAGCTTCTGCACAGCAAAGCTTCTTAAAAAGACATCACCATGGTGAAAACACTGACTGCGTAATGCAAAAAGAAAGACTGCCAACTGTGCATCAGAAATGGGATTCATACTCGGGCTACACAGATAACTGTAATATTAACCACCGATAGTCATCTAACCAATAAATGGGCTAATGGACTGACTAGATTGTTCTCAACATAAATACAAACTGCTAATATTTGAAAAAGCGTTCATTGTCCTTAGATATCAGGGAAGTTCAAATTTAAGCTGATGTCAGCAAGAAAGAAAATGACTGCAATGGATCAATTGGTTGGAGGATGATGAAGGAGGAAGCCTTGTTCACAGCTGAAGGAAACAGAACTTGGGCAGTTACTATGAAAAATCTCTGTGGAGGGTCCTTCCTCCAAAACTGAAGCTAGAACTGTCATGTGGCTCATCTTTGATATATACCTCAAAGACTCTAGTCCATACACATAAAGATATTGCATGGCTATGTTCACAGTTGCAGCATACACAATGGTCAGGGAAGGGAATCAGATGGATGGATGTGGAAAATGTGGTGTGTATCTATAGGTAATTACATGTGTGTTCCTAGCTCAGGAAGCTAGAAACGATCATGGGGGATATTTTAAAGGGTTGGGGGTTAGGGTAATATAATACATATGATAAGAAGGGGGTAATTGAGAGAACAGAGGGGGTCAGCTGGAGGGTGAAGGTGGCATGGAGTGGGTTTGGGGTGGATGAATGGGAACAAAGGGTAATGACAGTGTAGGAAGAGGTCATGAGGAAACCTATTACTGTGGATGCAAACTGAAAGCACAAATTGATACGAGTTAGTCCATGAGCAGGAAACCTAAGGGGAAGGCGACCTCATGAGGGTTACCACGTGATGCCTACCTGATGACCTTATAACTCAGAAGAGTGAGATATTAGGCTTAAATATGCCATTTTCTTTAAAACAGCATCTCAGTACAGAGGCCTGGATGGCCTGTAATTCACTATGTAGACCAGGATTGCCTCAAACTCAGAGATCTGTCTGCTCCTGCTTTTCAAGGGCTGGGATTAAACATGTATGCCAACATACCAGGTTTTACTTTTGTCTTGACAACTTTTTTTCTGTCCAAGATCCTCCTACCAGGAGTGTGCTGGGTTCCCACTGTCAACCATATTGTAAAATGGTTTGAAGTATAGATCTATCCTCAGAGACCTGAGAAGTTGAGGACCCAAGGCATAAAGGTAGTGGTGGGGGTGGGAGAGAATGTCATATAAGAACTTACACCCTCATTTACTAATTGCTGGGCTATTGTTTTTTTTTTTTTTTAAAGACATGGTCTTGGTAGGGCTTTTGAACTCTTAATCTTCCTATGTCAGCCTCCCAAATGCTGGGATTAAGTGTGTCATATCTGAAGGTCAATGTTATTTGGAAGAGGCCATTTATTATTAATAAGACTTGAATACTATCATTACTTCTAATACTAACTACGTTATGTGTGAGATATACCTGATTGGCGTCTAGTACATTTTATGTCCATTACTATTAGTTTTAACCACAGGTGAGGTTATCACTAATGTCATCAAATGCATGTTATTAATAAATATCAATACTATAGCAATGCTATTAGCTCCAGTCTAAAAATGAGGCTCCAAGATACTCAGCTGCCCTTTATCCTAGTTGAGAACTAGAAACAAGCACCTGAATTTTCTTTCTCTTCAGTCACTCTGGGCCTTTACACAGGAAGATTCATCTAGACACTCACAGCCAACAAAGCAGACATTATTTGTTGCCTAGTCTTTACAGGAATAAGACTGTTGTCTCAATATGAACAGAGCATCTCCTCAGGGCAAGGAGATTTTCTTCTTGGCTCAGTTTACACACTGTGTCCACTGGCTAGCATGCTGCCTAGCACACAGCAGACATCCGATAGTTATTTGAATAAATGAAGTACATCTTTGTTTTAGTCTGACACACACCTTGAAAATTTAACATCACAGAGTATGTCCTTCCCCTAGAGGCTGGTTTCCACTTCCTCTCTGGTCTTTGCATCTCACAGGGAGCACACTGAAACCTGTGACAGCATGGCTGAGATTGGGTGCCCATTCTTCCTCCCTAGATGCGCCATTACAGTAATTAATTCATTGTTCAAATTTCAGAGCAGGCAGGTTTTTAATCCTCTCTGGAATTGGTTTCGGATGTGGAAGTCATAGTTCCCCACCCTCTAATTACAGCCGGGAGATAATACAGCATCAGTATTGCAGTTTTGAGCTTGGCAACACGCTAGAAATAAATATCAGTTGTGCTTTGAGAGTGTGGCTGGCTGGAGAGGTTTTCTTTCCGTTTCATGAATTTAATGCAGAGAAGAGGCTGTGCTGATTCAAAAGAATGATTCCTTGGATGTAAAAGAAAAACCTAAACAGGGTGCTTTGAATTCTAAGTAAACCATCTTTCATTCTCAGAGTGAATTTCAAGTCAAGTGGAGTGACTGGTTCACATAGACAAAATCACTATCCAGGTGATTGAATTTACCTAATTTTTGTTGTGTGATTCTTTTACATATGCATATACATTGGACTTTGGACAGAGAGGTTTACTTCTGAAAAAGGAAGACTGTCAGAGCCTAAAACCATGAAGTAAGAGGAAAATGGTAAGCATTTTACAGGCTACTCTATTTGTCTTTCATCACCCCAGTGTTGATCGTTCATTTTTCCTCAAGCAGAAAGGAATCAAATTCTATTGTCATCAAAGATCCTTGATGTAGGTGATGGAAACTCAGTCTCTTGCCCCATCCCTTAGTCCAACTATTCTTTGATGTCTCTTATACTCACTGTTAAACACAGACTTTTAAAATAAAAGTCTTTGTTTATAAGCTTTAATGCCTCAGCTGGTTTTGTTTTGGGGCCTTGCTTGGGGTACTTACTTTGGGGCCTTATCGGATAGAAACCAAATTTTATTTAGGATATACAGCATATCACAGGCCACAGACCTATAATAAATGGATTGACCAACCACGGACTGAAACCTCTAGAAGAGTAATCTAATCCTTTCTTCCTTTGTAAGTTGATTATCCTAAGTATTCTGCTACACTGATGAAGAGCTGACCAATCAGAGTACTCGTGAGAAAGGAACCATTGCTACCTGTGTTTTGTAGACAGAGAAACAGAATTTTGGAGACTTCCACAAATATGGGAATCTGGGTTGGGACTGAATGTATCTGATTCCAGGATCCACATTCATAAGCATCCATGCTGCTTCTATGTGCCAGGTATGTGCTTTCTGTACAGCATTACCAATTCTCATGACAACATAAGCAAGAAATAGCTGCCCGCTTTCCTGTCTGAAGATTAAAGAAGTATCTAGGGTCTATGGAGAAATGAACAGTGTTGCCCAAAGTTGGACAGTTAGTGAGATTTCAAATCCAGGTCAGCCTGACTAATTCCTTGCACAGAAATGCTTCATCCAGTATGCTGAGGAGACAGAGCTCTTGCAAGGACTTTGCGGCCTGTGTGAGAAGTTATACTGGGGATACTTACCACGTTCTTGTAGAAGTAATACACAACCATCCTGGCCAGGCGTGAGTAACACCAGTGGCCATGCACAAGCAACAGCTTTTTGAGGTGACTGAAGCGGGCAATGGCAAAGTCACTGGACATGACAGCCTAAGAAGAAAGAGCAGAGACATTAATTTTCAACTTACAAAACCAGGTGGCTCTTTAGATTCTGACATCCCTCCTTACATTTTGGTAGCTGAAACCTTACTAGAGTCTAGAAAGGGGAAGCCAGAAGGGCTAGAAATCTACTTGGCTCTTGTTTTCGTCCATTTAACCAGCAATAATTTATTAAGGCCCAGTGGCAGTTTCTGTTTTAGGGATGAAAGAGAGAACTGAATTCACCAGGTGATTCTCAAACCTCTGAGCACCCTTGGGTGCCTCTCTAGTAGACCATTGGCATAATATACAGATGACATCATTGGTTGGGATGTTCATTTACATGGTGCTGAGATGTGCATTCTGTCATTGGGGTTGTTTATAATAAAACACAGAGGTCTCTTAAGAATATGAGGTTTAGCTGGGCAGTGGTGGCGCACGCCTTTAATCCCAGCACTTGGGAGGCAGAGGCAGGCGGATTTCTGAGTTCAAGAGTTCAAGGCTAGCCTGGTCTACAGAGTGAGTTCCAGGACAGCCAGGGCTACACAGAGAAACCCTGTCTCAAAAAACCAAAAAAAAAAATAAAAAATAATATGAGGTTTACATGTGTTTGTTAGAATTCTTGGAATACTTTCAAAATTATGTCAACTCCCCGATCCTCAGTTTTACTATCTGAAAAAAAAAAGATTGACTGTGTATAATATACAATTATTATTGAAATTCCATGTGGTAACATATAAAGTATATAAAATTGCTGGCATATGGTTAGCACCCAAGGGTGATAGAGAACTAAGCCTGCAGTTCTCATTCTCAGCAAAAAATTAAAGCAGTATCTTCTCTGATAGTAAGACTATGAGCATCATTGATGGTTCAGAAAACAGAGTCTGATTTAAGTGGAAAGAATAGAATCTTGCTTTAGTATGTTCATTCCAAATTGAATTTTTAGAGAATTAGGTATACTATGAACATGTACCAACTAATTTATGAAGCAATAAAATATATTCAAATGTCCCTATGTCTGTCACTCCTTATGGAGTTCACAAGAAGGGAATGTAGAGTCAGAGAAAGGCTTTTATATGCTGTGTAGCCTTAGACTATAGCTACCATTGCTTTTTGTAGAAAGCCACATAGCCTCAATGTCCCTCTGTTTTTAAAGGACTGAGTGGTAGGATTTTGGTAAAAGAGGACACAGAGGCATGGAAGACCCCCGACGGTCAGTTAATAATTCTGTGAAGCTCAAAGGAAAGTTTCTTTAGCCCTGTGGGATATTCCTCAAATCCACAGCAAGGATAAAGGAGAACAGACAAGAAGAAATATGAGTTAAATGGCACAGTACCTGCATGCCTTCCTGCCCAGATATTCCAATGCCAATGTCAGCAGCTTGAATCATGCTTACATCATTGGCTCCATCCCCTGAAAGAAAGAGGCCACTGAGTGTCTTTATACCTGGTCCAGGTGCTCCGTGATGAGAAGGCTCAGAGTGGCCCATTTGTACAGATGAATTCTTTCAACATTTCCCTAAATAGAGTATCACTTTTACCATATTTGGCCTGAAAGTTTTCTTGTTCTTCGACTATGGATAAGACACCTCACTTTATTTTAAATCTCTCAATACTTCTTACTGATTTTTTACTCCATCAATGGTGATCAAAAGTGTCATGAATGGTTTTTTACAATGTACAGAAAGGCCTTCAAAAATCTTAGAATAGATTTTGCTGAAGAGTAAATGGAGACTCTGACCAATTTTAAGACTTGCTAAGGGATGTCTATTGGTGAAGGCATGCAGTAATACCAGAACTTGGGTGTTTCTGTTCTGATTCTGGGGCTGTTAGGAATTTGATATAACATGTCCCTTAAAAGGCTTGTGTGTTTAAGGGTTGGTCCTCAGCTGTTGCATCTACCCATTGAGAAATGATTGTGTCATAAGGGCTCTGATTTCATGAGTGGAGCAACCCATTCATGGATTTATAATTTGGTGGCATTCTTGGGAGTTGATGGGAAGTAGGACCTGGCTGAAGGAAGTAGGTGACTTGGGACATGCCTTTGAAGGGTGTCTTCACTCGGGCACTTCTATTCCATCATACTTCCTCCACCAGAACACTCTCTCTCTCTCTCTCTCTCTCTCTCTCTCTCTCTCTCTCTCTCTCTGTCATAGCTAGAACAAATGCTAGATGAGATTGTACCATGGGGTCACATCCCTAGATCATGCCCCCTGAGATCCTGCCTCGCACTTCAGGAGGACATAGTGTAGCCTGAACTGAAACCGCCCAAACCATGAGCAAAATAAACAGTCACTCACTTGAAGCTGTTCAGGTCAGATATTTTATCACAATGGCAAAGAGGTAACTGAAACAAGGCCTAAGGGCCCTCTCTATCTTAGTTTGACTTGAACCAACTACTAGATCAAGATAACTAGATGTGGGGACAGCCAGCTCATCAGAGACCATGAGTAAGGCCCAGAGGGATGGATGACATTCAGTTTTTCTGTATAAATATGGAAAATGAGATTTATTCATTGAAATTTTTTTTTTGGCTGAGATATAGTAGTCACTTTGAGTGAATTGAGATTTCATGAAACTGGAGGTAAGGCCATGAGAACACATACACACACACGCACACACATACACACATACACACATGCACACACGCACACACAGATACACACACAAACACACACAAGCACACATGGACACACACACACACACACACACACACACACACACGGACACCCTACCTCTGATACCAGGACTATTGAATAGACTGTTCTTTGATGTAGTAAAATACTCGGTATCTACAATACAGAAATGGTTACCATCTTATATCTATTGAAATGTGGCTAGTGAAGGTCCATTTAATTCAAGGAGCCATATACCGTTCTATATGGTAAGGACATCTTACAGAACCCAAGTCTCCCCAGTGCTTTATCTTGTAAGCCAGAACTCAGCAAACTAGACTCTAAAAGATCAGATAAATATTTTAGGCCTTGTAAGCTACAAAGCAAGGTGAAATAATTGTTGCTGAAAGGCTTGTAATATTAAACTTTATGTTTAGAAATACAAAAACAATTATAAGCTCCCATACAAAAATATATAATAGACTGGAGTCAGCCTGTGGGCTATGTTTTGGTAACCCCTATTAGAGACAGCGTTTCCTGTATTCTCCTTCGGAACCCACTGTTTTCCCCTAGTAGATTCTCATATATTAGGTGCAATTAAGTTTACATTGTTTATCATAGAGAATAATGGAATTGGAGAGGAGAGAAAATAACTCTTCCCCAATTATTTGGCAACAAGTATATGGAGCTTTAAAATGTTATTACTAATATTGTACTACATAAATTTATACAATTTATGTGCCAATTAAAAATGTAGTAATTGTCTTTCTTGGTAGACCTTGTCATTATAATAGTGATTCTTCTCTTGATAGCACAGCAGTCCATAATTTTAATCCTCTCAAAGGCAGAATAAACCTAAGCTTTAACTTCTGTTGGCACACTAGGAGAAGCAGAGGTGTGGAATCATGCTATTTCTCGCCCTGTTGGTTTTGTTTCTGTTGCTATGGGAGTGAAGCCAATCTCTAACCTCAGAGAATATGTGCTGGGCTATTGCCTATTGTGTATGTGAATTATAGAAGAGGACAGTTCACAGTATTGAAGTAGTGATATAGTTGCTAAGGATCTTTTCCTTTCATTTTTTCCCCCTTTGAGACAAGATCTTGTATATCCTAGACTGGCTTAGACCTCTCTGTGTAGATGAGGATAACTTTGAATTTCAGATCCTACTGCCTCTACCTCCTAAGTGTTCAGATTACAGGCATATGCCACTGTGCCTGGTCCTCCAAGTTTTTAAATTCAATTTTTATATTACACATGGAGGTTAGGAAAAAGAATATAATATTTTCCAGATTCCTAAAAGAGGAGAGAAGAAAAAAAGAGAGGCTGTAACCATCTGTAGAGATGCTCTGAAGTAGAATAACCTAGTTACCCTTATTGGGTAACCTGAAAACCATGGACAGTGACACACTCTATATAATATATATATATATATAATATATATATATGTATATATATATATGTATATATATTATATATTTCATAAATTATGCCAAATAAAAGGTTAACAATAACTAATAATATAATATTATAGCAAATTAGAACAATATATAATAATATTTATTTAAACTCATGAATGTTGATTTCTATAATTATCTACTCTTAGACCCAAAGGCAACTAAAACTGCAGAAGTGAGACTAGGTTGCTGTATGTGAATTGAGAGATGGCAGGAGTGGGTAGTGGCTATATCTAATTTATGTACGGAATACACTCATCATGAGATCAAATATTGAATGAAACAGGCCCTGTTCTTATAAGCTTATGTGTAGCAGATACAATGGGGAATGGGAATCCACCCTAAAAGGGCAAGCTAGGGATGGAGGTGGAGTTTTATAAATCATTATGTATAAAGGCTTGGAGGGGGTAAGGAGGAAGGACCACAGAAAACAGCAAGTAATTTAATTTGGACAGAACATGAAGAGTCCAGTGATAAGGAGTGGTAAGGCCGTGATAAGAAACAACATCAGCCATCATTAGTGGAGACCAGATCATGAGGTTCATATAAACCAGTCTTGTTGTCCTGGGAGGTATCCAGTGGGAAATTTTTATTTCTGTGCTTGATATGATTAGTCCTTGATCTTCTGACCAATTTCTCATCAACCAACAAGAGTCAATTAAGAATATGCTTTGTGATGGCCTTGGATGTAGAGACAAGCATACAAAATTAAAAGAGACTATCTAAAGATTTGAAATAACCCTACCAGCTTTCTATCCCCAGAAGAATAGCAAATTTGTAGATACCCTAAGTATTACTGTGGGTAAAATAATTTTGGGAGGGTACTGGATAATGTCTCTGAGTGGAGCTCTCTGATTTGTCTATTTCTGATATAAATATTTTTTAAAACTATATTCATCTTTTGAGTTCAAGGCCTTTGTTTGGCAGTGAGTTCCATCTAAGAACTGATTTATATTTAGCTAACTGGACAGTTCTGAGAGCTTTGATCCTTGCCTTAATCTAGTGGCCTCTGTTTCATCTCCTAACATTGACATCTAGACTGTGATTTTTATCAAAGATAATGAACCTCTGCCTACTCATACTGTTTTTCATAGCTGATCCAGGTCAGCTCAAGCCTGTTAAGATACCACCCACATCCCAGCATGATGGGTACCTATAGAAAGAGTCATGACGCTCAACTTGTCTCGCACCAGCTTGACAATCATACTCTTCTGCAGTGGGGTGGAGCGACAACACAGGACAGACCGACAGTACTGGGTCAATTCCAGGAACTTATTTTCCAGCTTTCCCTGGAAAATTGCATTCAGTGTCTTCCCATCAATGACCAGTCCAATTTCAGGAGCCATAGCTCCAGAGTTAATAGATGGCATCTTAGGTGGGATGCGGTACCCACAGAGTTTTCTGGCTGGCTGCTGTGGTTCATGAAATCTCTTTACATCTTCCAACGCACAGTTGAGGATGGACTCGCAGGTTTCCTGCAGAGTGTCGTATAATAAAATATTAGTAAGCAACCATGTATGTTAAAACTGTACCCTTATTTTTGGTGAGATAATTATAAAACTCTATCACATAGGTTACTCAGGAATTTTCTCCCTGAGTTCATTGCACATTTCTCTGCAGTATTTGAAGCAGCATTAAACCGTACTAATTTTGAGACATTAGAGAGGAAGTTGTTTTTAATTAGCAATTCTTTTCTAACACTTTGAATTATATCAGTGATAAAATCAAATCATGGTACTAATTGTTCTTCTGATATTTCTTCAATTCTTGTAAACATCACCTTTTAATAAAGCTTGAGAAGGCAGAAGATAATAGTATAAATAACTTTAATAGTGAGTTGTACTTGTATGAACTGTGTTTTTCATTTGTAAGTATGGCATGTATGCATTTCTGTATGGATGTTTGCATATGTGTTGGTGAATGTGTAGGTGTGTGTGCCTGTGTCCTGTGCATGTGGAGGCCAGAGGGGATGTTGGGTGCCTGCCTTGAATTTTCTCCACTTTACCAAGGCAAGGTCTCTTCTCATTAAACCTCGAACTTGTCAATTTGACTAGTCTATCTAGCCAGCTTGCCCTTGGGATTCCCTGTCTTAGGCTTCTAAGTGCTGGGATTACAGGCATGCCCCATGCCCACTTGACATGCAGGTTTTGGGGATCTGAACTCTGATCCTATACTTGTGCTACAAGTACTTTATACTTTGAGCCATCCCCTGAGCCTATCAGGTTCTTTTATCCATGGTAAGGGATGATATTTCCTTATTAGTCAAAATGCTAAAACTCTATTCTAAAAGTAAAGTATTATTCAAATGAGTTAATTTGAATAAAAGCGTTAAGAGAAATAGTTGAGGTGATATGTGGATTTGGGTAGATTTTGCAAAGGTGCTCCTTACATGACAGATCTGGGGCAGCTCCATCTACTGTCTAACAACCAACCATTGGAGTAATTCCTGGATCAGATATAGCTCATTTTCCTGAATCTTCCCTTAGGAGATACTAAATTGCTTGTTGCAGACTGTAGGACTTGCAAGAGCCTGGAAAGGCTATAGGATCTGGTTCTGGAGTACAATTTTACCAGAGCATTTATTTAAGAAAGATAATGGGGTGATTCTTGCTTGGTTCCAGTTATATAAACTCTTCCAGACTGGACCACACAGCCACTGGAGGTGTGAAGTTTACAGCTAAACATGAATGCAGTTATTTCCATGTTTAGATCACAATAGTTCTAGTTACTGAATATTTAACATTTTGTCAGGAACCTGCAGTAAACAGTACTGTTGTGATTCCTTCTAGTCATAGACCTAATGACTCTCTCCCAAAGAAGATAATTTTACACACATACATACACCTTTCCGCTCCCTATCTATCTATCTATCTATCTATCTATCTATCTATCTATCCCTTACCAACAAGTTTGATTTCTACTTCAGAGTTCCTTCTCATTCACTCTAGTAGCTTGCCTTAGGAGAAAACTGCTGCCACACTGTGTAGCAGTCTGGGCAAAGCCTAGAGGGCTGTAAACTGAGATCTGTTAATAGCTGTGAGAGTCAACTTGAAAGCAAGGTCCTTTCCTACCTGTCAGCCTAGTTGAAGTTCATTTGGCCTCAGAGCCCTGGAAAGGTAGCCTATAATTTTAGTGAGACCTTCTCCCACAAACCCCCACTCAGAAATTTCTAGGTTTCTAACTCATAGAACCTTGGGATGATAAAGGCCTGTTTCAGCTGCTAAGCTTTGGGGATAACTTGCCATGAAGCAATAGCTAACAAATACAAGGACTAAGTAACTACTTTGCCTCTGTGATCTTATTTAATCTTTCTGGAAGCATGCAAAATAAGTATTTTTAATCCATGCTTTACAGCAGAGGATGAAAGATATGGAGTATGTGATTTGGAGCATTTGAAGCTCTAAAGGTGTTGTCAATAATAACAGTACCAATGGTTGTTATTATTAGTTCCTTTTGAAAATACATTTTTGGTCTTAGAATAGTAAGTCCCTTATATATACGAGAACCTAGAAATCTTGGCAGACCCCATAAAACTTACTTATTGCTTTAAGATATATACAAAGGAGAGAGTAAATCTAAATATGTTTATAGTTAGTTAGGTAAATTAAAACCTATGGAGAAAATGTTCACTGAATAGACAATTACCTTAAGCTAAGGCTTAAATAAGTCTGAGATTATTAAGAGTGTGTTTTCTCATTTTCTAGTTTAATATATTTATATATCTACTACTTACTCTCAGGGAAAAGGCTGAGGAAGACTACTCTTACTGGATTAGTGGTTCCTGGGATGTAGAAGGGTGTAAAGATTCAAGCATAATCTTAGAGCAGTGGTTGCCTTTGGTTGCGACCCCTTTGGGATTGGGACAACCCATTTGCATGGGTTGCCTAAGACCATCAGAAAACACAGATTCATAACAGTAGCAAAATTAGTTATGAAGTAACAACAAAAATAATTTTATGGTCAGGGGTCACCACATTGGGAGGAACTAACTGTATTAAAGGGTTGAAGCATTAGGAAGGTTGAGAACTACAGTCTTAGAGGGTCCTGGACAGCTTTGAAGGAGTTGACAGTGATAGAGCTGAAAATTCAGTGGCTAAATCCACAAAGTGTGGCCAACTGCTCTTTAGAAACTTGATTCATTAATCAGCAAACATCCTCAGTTTCCTACAGGAATGCATCTCATTAAACAGGAGCCAGCCCATGGCACGCCCCCTTAGTCTGGTTGTCCTACAGATTTGCAGATATTTGATCTTCAAAGTTATCCACAGGCAAAGAATGCTATAGACCAAATTTACATCTTAAGGGACATAGGCTTGCTTCATATTATATGTGTGTGTGTGTGTACATGATCATGCATGTGGGGGTGCACACAAATGAATATGGAGACCAGAGATTGATGTAGGGTGTCTTCTTCAGTCACTTTCCACTAAATTTCTTTAGTCTGGGTCTCACTGAACCACAAGTTCTCTCAGTTCAGCTTACATGGCTGGTCAGCGTGTCCCTGCGTGTCTCCTCCCTGCCAGTGTTGGGATTAGAGGCATACACTGCATGTCGACCTCATTTATATGGGTTTGGGGGCTGAATCCAGGTTCTCATGTTTTTAAGGTACATACTTTACTAACTAGAACATATCCCCAGCCTACACACACACACACACACACACACACACACACACACACACAAAATGCATCTTTCTTCATGATATAAAAACCAAATAAAGATCTTTCCAAACTTTTAATCTAGGGTCTTCCTCAGCCAGCGAGAGGCCAGCTTCTTCTCTCCCACTCTGGATGCTTCCATTCACCTGCCTTTTCATTCGTCCATTCACAGGGTATATACTAGTTTCCCAGGTTCCCTCTTCCCATTGTCCCATGGGTACAGTGCTCCCCGTCCAGCTCCACTGAACCTCATCCCTGCTCCATTGACAGGGGATATGTCTCAGCTCTCACTTTCCACATTCCTCACTTCACTTTTTGTATCTGCTTCCCAAATACGAACTCTTATGAAAGCTGGGAGACATTTCGTTAGGTCTCATATTACGAGTTCCTGGTCCTCTCACTTTGCATAACTTACTCTGGTGGGAAATACTGATTTCTGGCTTTGTTCCTTACACCTTCTCTCCCATCCCATCATGACATACCCCCATAATGCATTATGGATAATTTCAGTTTAAGTGGGACTTTTCCATAGGTGGGTTAATCTTAACCAGGAAGACACTGACAATTGAGTAAATGGGTGTGGTCTATGTGACTTGCACTATCCTGGCAAGAGAGCAGAACTCTAGACTTGGTGTCTAGATCAGCAGACTAGCAGGGGAAAGCTGTTGGGCAGGAGCCTGAACCTTTGTGGTTTTCAATGTCCTTACCTGTAAAGTAGGGAAGCTCAAACTTTGTGCTAAGTAGCAATCAAAATGACCAGTTAACTAAGTACGTGGATGGATTATTGGATGCTGGGCTGAATGTCTTTCAGATCTTCTGAGATCCAAGATCTAGAGAGTTGGCTGAGGGGCTGCTATGTTATATCGACATTCAATCCCTCTTTGGCCTCACCTGATTCTCCGTGTTAATGGAGTACACGGTGTCAGTCTGATCCAGTAGTTTGCAGGCATATGCGATATTGACGGCTGTCTCCTGTTTATCTCCTGTCAAAACCCAGAGCTGGATTCCAGCCTCCCGCAGGGCAGCGATGGTATCTGGAACCCCTTCTTGGAGTCGATCTTCAATCCCTGTGGCTCCTGGAACGGAAACACCAAAGACATGAGAGCACAGTTAGGTCAAGTGTGTGGCAGCTTACTTCCCCCACAGCATTTATCAAACATGTTCTCTGTATAGTCTGTGCACACTGGATATAACCAGGAGCTAGAGAAAGATGATTTAGGTATGCTGGCTAATTTTATGGTAACTTGACATAGGCTAAAGTCATTTTGGAGAAGGGAACCCCAATTGAGAAGATGACTTTGTAAGACTGGGCTGTAGGCAAGCCTAAAGGGAATTTTGTTAATTAGTGATTGATGTGGGTGGGCCCAGCCCAGTATAGCCTATTGTGTGTGTGGCCACCTCTGGGCTGGTGGTCCTGAGTTTTATAAGAAAACAGACTGAACTATTCATGAGGAATAGGCCAGTAAGCTGGACTCCTCCTTGGTCCCTGTATCAGGCCCTACCTCCAGTTTCCTGCCTTATTTGAGTTCCTGACTTGACTTCCTTCCATGATGAACAGGAATGGGGAAGCATAAGCCAAATAGACCCATTCTTCCTCAACTTTCTTTTGGTCATGGTGTTTTATCACAGAACTCGTTACCTCAATTAGGACAATTGCTACCTGCCCAGAACTCAAGACTGTTCAATTATGAACCTGGGTGACCATTTATAATTGAGCTACATGGGAAGGACATGGGAAGGACAAGATCAGAGTGCAAGATCTGTGAGTGGACACAGAGCTTCACCTCGAAAGTCAAGGAAAAGTTTTGCTCCTGAAAGATCATTTCTTTTCAGACCAGGAAGATCAATGGCAGAGGTAAAGGAACATTCCAGGTAGAGGGACCAACATGTGTGAAGGCCTAGAATTCAGAGTAGGAGAAGACTAGAAAGG
This sequence comes from Grammomys surdaster, assembly GCF_004785775.1. Classification (NCBI taxonomy): domain Eukaryota; kingdom Metazoa; phylum Chordata; class Mammalia; order Rodentia; family Muridae; genus Grammomys; species Grammomys surdaster. The sequence goes on from NW_021604732.1 coordinate 5,586,612, forward strand.
AGTCAGAAGAAGTGTGAGAGAGAGGGAAAGGGGTTTGGAGATCATATCAGGGCTTTGAGGGGTGTGCAATTTATTTGGCAGTAAAGAAAGCCATGAAAGGGCATTAAGTTGGGAAGGGACAGGATCAGGTGTTTATTTTCAGATCATTCTAGAGAGTGGATTGGAAACTGCAGAGTCAGGATGAGAGATTCTCAGGGACTAAGCAGGAGTGCAGAGGGGACCTGGTGGTGGCCTGTAGTGACACAAGGCAGTAAGTATGTGAAGATATGTGACAGAAACTTGCTCTGGCACAGATCGCAGCAGGTTTAATAGGGACTCCCATTTGTTTTCACTCCTATTCATGGCACAATTAGACATGCAGGTGCTATCATCTGCGGATGATCTCAAGCTTTGCCTCAACCCTGATGAATACATACCCATATATTAAATAGTTGCTAAGTATTTAATCAAAACTCAATCTGCATTTAAAATGAGATTTGTTCCAGGGCACACACTAATAGCTAACCATTTCACTTAGGGTAGAAATAAAGGTTTTGTTTCTTTGAACAATCCAGGGTGGTGAAACGTTGGCAAAGCAGTTACATTGGCTGCATATTGAAAAAACAACTCGTATTTTGAGACTTGGTGTGAAGGCCGTGCAGCGGTTTTGGTGGTCACAGTGTTCTGCCTTCAAGTCACATTTCCCAGTCACCTTGAGGTGAAGAAAGGGACCCATCTCTCTTCAAATGTACCTTTTTTTGTATTTCAGGTATAAATACATAGGTAAACAACTCTATGCGGAGTGATGGCTTAAATATCATCTTTCTCTGTAAGGTTTGGCCTCCAAGGTGCTTAGGAAATCGATTTATGGTGCAGGGAGGCTGTGTGGAAGAGGAAAAACACATTTATTTGTGTGAAAGAGAAAATGAAACAGGAAGGTTGTGAACGCCTCTCCCAGATGGGACGCTGACAGGCTTTGACAAGTGAGTCCTTCAGCGGGGCCAGCTGATGAATCTCTTCTGCAGCTGAGACTTGGTGCTACCCTGAAGCCAAAGACATGTCCAGGAGGTGAGAAAGTGGTGGGAACTCCAGATGGGGTGACTGTCTGTGGCCTTGTATGGCCACTAGACTACTCTGGACTAGCTGTCTTCTGGGTCTTGTGAAAACAATTCTTGTTCCCAGCTTTAGGAGTGTCAAGGCTCATGAGGTAGCAAACATAGGCCCCTGCAGCCAATGCGCAAGGCAAGAGGCAAAAGGTGCTAAGAGTAAAAATTTCTGTTTGAAGGCTGTCCAACGAATCTGCTGCTACCTTTTAGGTATTAGGACCTTACCATCTTATAGCAATGAAAGATGGCTTTTGGCTTAGTGGCCAGTGTACACCCCTAAGTCTTTCTTGTGTGTCCTTTCAGAGGGGAGTCTGTGAAAGATCCCCTAAACCTAATCTCCTTCCCACTGCTTCTCTTCTATCCTCATGGCCTTAGAGAGATTAAAGACAAGGGCATCTCTCCCAAGACAGGAGGAAATTCATTTTCCTAAGCAAAGTTTTCACTTTTCAGCTCTGCAATGTTCATTCTTCCTACAGACATTCATCCTGTCTACTAACCAGTCTCAGTACTTCTCTTGCCCTTGAATGATCAGCCTACCCATTATTTAGTGGTAGCCCTGGTGGTTTGACTAAAGTACTCAATGAGTGTTTAGCATATGATTTACATGGCCTTTCACTAACTGGTATCCTCTGGCCTCTCTCATCTCCTCTCAGTTCTCCTTTATATTCTGTCATCCTGCTAAAGCAGATCTCTAGCATTTCCACTTCTCCTCAGACCTCACTTCCTACATTTCATTCTGTCATGAATAATCTCCTTTTTCTGAATAACTCATCTTTTTTTTTTTTCAATTAGTGGCCTTTCCAAACCCTCCTGGTCCCATTGTGAGTTAGTACCTCCTATTTTGCATTTATACCCCAGCTGTACATCTTCTGTCCCAGCTCCTGTCACTTCCTGAGTGATGATCTGACTTGCTTAATCATCCAGGCTAAATTCTGAGCTGTGAGAAGGTGGAGACTATGATTCCCATTTCTCACTTCAGCTGCAAAGCATACCACATGCATAGTAGGTGTACAACCTGGTGCACATAGTAGGTGTACAACAAGCATTTGATTAGTCAGAGGAGTTTGCTGTTGGGGAAAAAGCCAAACTTATGGGCTTCTTCTTCCAGCAGGGAGTGCATGAATGCTCTCAGGACAACTCCAAGAAACAGGGCTGGTTGCTGGCATGGCCCAATTATGCCAAATATCTGGAAAAACCCAAGGAAGGCTCCTAATTGAGACAAAATTGTAGCAGCATCAGAATCCTGGCCAAAAGTTCCTTTCCTAACTTGTAGCATTCCTCTCTCTTTGTTTTTAATGTAGTGATGTCTTATTTTTAGCTACCAAGTAAAGTGAGGTGATTCTCCAGGTGCTGGGCTGTCTCCATCAGAAGTTCCTCTCGGTTGTCAAGGGATGCCTCAGCCTCGCGCCGGAAACTGGCCCATCTCTGGAAGTCTTCCTCATCCACAACCTATAAAACAGGAAAGGATTATCAGTCACTTTGAATGGATCAGCAAATGTGATTCCCCCTTGTTCCTGATATGCTGGTCTCCTCTAAGTTTGTGTGGACTTCATAGAATTGGGCATGGAATTGTCCATAGTGATATTTTGAATGCATAAATTGAAAGATTAAATCTTACGTTGCGTGATCACCAAACATCTGCTGAGTTCCTACTATGCTCAAGTCTCAGGATGCTACAGATTATATGCTGATGGAGGGTACGTGATTTAAAAGACTAGTTCATTTAAAGGAGTACTATGCAAATATTGAACAGGACAATACTATAGAGTCTGTTGGTGTTGGAGAGTAACTGGAGAAGGGGCTTTCTTTCTGTTGGATGGTGAGGTCTCACTGACAGCTGACATGCAAGGTAAGACTCAAGGAGTCCATGCTGCAGAGGATAGCCTTAGGCCCAGAATCTGGACAATATGAAGTTACAGGTTATTACATAACAAAAGGAGTGTTGTGGGCGTAGGGAGGGAGGGCAGTTCCAGGAGAAGTTAAGGTGATGAGTTGGAGGGGGTGAATATAGTCAAAATATATTGTATGAAATTCTCAAGGAGTTAATAAAAATGTTTAGCAAGGGCCCAATCCTAGGAGTCATGAGGAAGAGAGTTAAGTACTATGAAACAGCAATAAACTTAACCCCACTTCTGTTCCAGTAATGCATCAAGAAAGCAGCAGCCATATTTTTCATGGCCTGTTGACCGTGAAAAATACATTTGTCAAATGTACAGAGACATACTGTCTTTCTACTTTGGAGTCCCAGAGCACCTTTGGCCCACCACGTTATATGTATACATTGCCTTTTTATAAACAAATGGTTCTTTTATACAAGCACCAAATATTAATTGAGTTCTTCTGTGTGGCACTATAGGGAAAATCAAGGGGACACAGGCCTTTTTTGTTTGTTTGTTTTGAGACAGGAGCTCACGATGTAGCCTTGGCTGGCTTAGAACTAACAGAGATCTACCTGCCTCTCCTTCTTAAGTGCTAGGATTACAGGCATGCACCACCATTTCAGGCCACGAGTAGGTCTTTTGCATCTGAGAAATGTACAGTGTATAACAGGAGACACATTAGACATAGACTTATGGAAAACAGACAATGGTAAGGGTATAGTTATACTATAATAAACTAACCTAAAGACATATCAAAAAGTGACGAGATTGGGACTTGTACTCAGATGGGCCTGGTTTTAAAGTGAGTATATTTAATCTCTATGAATCAGATGAGGAGATCTGGGAGTCTGCAGAAGAGAAACTGATTCTGGCCACCTAAAAATGTGTAACCATCATGGCATTCCTACCAGATATTACATATTTCGTCAGATGCCCTTGCTCTGTCCCCCTTTCCTACCTTTTTTGTAGGAGCTGCAAAGTCAAGTATCTGAGAGCAAGAGGTGAGGGATCTGTGTGGCCACATCAGAGTCAAGGGTAAAGCAATAGCTCATGGTGGGGATTGTAGGCAAGATCAGAACACATCCTCATCACAGGGGTCAGCTGCAAACTGATGCCATCAAGGAAGACTCAGGTTCTCAACAGAAACCAGAAAGCTAGATTTCTTTCATGTGAACACATGCATACACACACACACCTCCTCTGCAAATTTTAATTTAGATAAATAATTCAAAAATTAAAAGACTTTAAAGATAAAATTATATTTATGAATGGGTGGATAGGATCAAGACACCTTAAGTACATGCATAAAATTTTTAAGGAATAAATAAAAATAAATAAATAAATAATTTTATGATTGCAGGTCACCCATTACACATATAATAAATATAGAGAATGATTAAAGGCACAGTTATCTAGTTTTTATGTTCAGATTTCTGCCTCAGCAAAATTGTCACAATCATAGATTTTTGGTCTTGAGTCAGAATAATCAAATCTAGCCAGGTGTGATGCAAAGCCATAATTCCAGTGATTTAGGAAGTTGAAGCAGGTGATCACAAGTTCTTGCCTGGACAACTCAGTGAGATTCTATTTCAAAAAGCTATTAAGAACATAAATACCACTACCAAGCAAAGGCTGGGGATATAGCCTAGTGATGCAGTCCTTATTTAATACATGTGCATGGTTCTAGAGTCAATAGTCAAGAAGATTAACTTTAAAACTATTAATAAAACAAATCAGTGGCCTTTTGGGAGAAAGAACAGTTGGGGAGGTGTAGCGCTCAGTAAAGTGCTTGCCATGTAAGCTTGAAGGCCTGCTTGTAAGCTCAGTTCCATGGAGGCTCTAGAGACTGGAGGATTCCTGGAGCTTGCTGGCCATTCAGTGTAGCTATGGGTTCAGTGAGAGACCATGCCTCAGAAAATAAAGGGAGAGTGAATGAGGTAAACACACACACACACACACAAACACACACACACACACACACACACTGAAAATGGGTGAAGGCCATTCAGCTACTGCTAACATCTGGAGCATGCCAGTAGGCATCAGTTCTCACCTTCTTAGCGATACACAGGGTTCGAAGGCCATCTCTTGCATACAAGTCCAGATGTTTTTGGGTCCGGGCTCTGATTCTCTTCAGCTTCTTTTCCACATCAATATCTTTCACTGTCAAAAGTTGTTTTTCATGAAGCCATGGGCAAATGCTCAGGGAGCTTCACCCTCAAATCCCTGGAGTCTTCCCAGTTAACTACAATAGCCATAAAAGAGGAGTCCCCTTTCTAGCCCTCCCTAGGAACATGGAAGAGGTCATGACAGACTGCCTTGGGAAATGATAATTCTATGAGTCCTCACACTGTCTGCTTCTTAGAGCTTTTCTTCAAAAGCCTGGCTGGAAAAAGTGCTAATTAAGAAGTGAAATAATCTAAGAAATTGTTCAAATACATCTGCTTACAGGACAACTGCCTAGAAACTTAATACAACACTATTGTCAGGTCGAGGGTCGGGGGCTAGGAATTTCAGTCTTCTTGATACCCAAGGTATATTTTCAGTAGCTAGCCTTGCTTGGTGAGCCACCCAACTTTGCAAAGTCTTCTCAGAAACTTAGACAAGCCATCATCCTCCCTGTCATCTACATAGTTCTTGTCAAGCTCAGTTCGAAGACAGCTGCAAACCTGGATCTCATTAGCGGACTTCTTCAGCGCATTGGGTTTGCTGACTTAAGCTTTCTTTCAATACGAAGGATGGTGTTAGGAAAAAAAATAGCTTTTGCATTTCCTGTAACTTTAGTGTAAAAAATACCTCAGTGCCTTGTTTAAAAATCCTTGTGTTAAAGTTCCACATAGCTTATTTCTTTCTGAAATCGTTTGTTTTTCTCTATTAGACAGTAAGACTAGTTTAGGGCTAGGCTGGTTAGGAAGGCACAGGACCCAGTACTGTCCTTTCTTCATCTAAGCTGTGATAGGCATCAGGCATCAATTACAGCGCTCTGTGAATCTGAGCACTGAAACCTTTAGAATCCCTTACCAGTGCTGGACAGAGGTTTTAGAGAGATCCTCAGGAGTGAATAGAATTTGGACACCATACCCATTCCTATAAACAATGCCAAGCTAAAAATATAGCTTCTAATAATGGTCTCACTAAGTACAAGGGAGTCCAATAAGTGTATCTTTATACAATATAAATACCTTTTCAAATATTATTTCCTCATTGACCAAATGACCTAAATATAGTCTTCATGTAAGCAATACCTAATTGAACACTACAATATCTTATCTTCAAAACCATCCCCTTTGAAGCTCACCCTTGTGAGACCTTGGGTTTTCCCCTACCATGTTGGCAGGAACTTCACAGTCAAACTGAATGACAAACACCACAAAGACACTAAATTTGATCTTATTTCTCTCCTCCCTTTCAAAGTGTTGTCTCTTTCTTAAGGCAGTAACACTGCCATTGTGGTTTTTATTGGCAGCATCTCCAACACATTTCTGCAATCAGGTGAAGAAGGAATAAACAAACATCTCCAGGGCAACGTGGCTCTGTTGCCCAGAGTGCTATAGCTTTCTCAGCTCAGAAGCACTTGTCTGCCAGAGTCTGGGGATGAAGAGAACTAATTAGCTCCCTTCTCATTCTAAACACTAATCAGTTTCCATGAACCTCTTGGCTGTGATCCACAGATGATAAGGCAGGAGGCTCTGGGCTGCCTGGGCAATTCTGAAGCTTGGCTGGGATCCACTATCCTGGGAGAATCATAACCCTATCACTGTCTTCTCCTTGTTAGCAATCAGGATGCGGCTGCACACCAATTCATGCTTCTCCAAAATTGGACACTGATACGCAGGGACTTTGGAGCTTTTTTTCTGGCCCTGTGCAAGTTTATGGAAATTCATCTTGGTGGGGGTGGGCACTTGGGAAAATGATAGTAAAGAGGGACACTTGAGGGACCACAGGTGCTCTAGGACGTGACTAATGGATGTTTTTGTAGAAAGAAACCTGGATATGGGTATGGCTAATGAATATTTTAATGAGTGTAGAAACCCAGAAACTGGGAAATGTGAAGAAGAAAATGGCTTCCCTTATAAAAGACTCTACAGAGTCTTGGATGTATTAATGAACACCCCAATTTTCTAAGTCAAGGTGACAGAAAATTCAGTGTGTTCTAAGGACCTTGTTTTAAGAATATCTCATGGACTTGGGTCCCATTGGGATGTTAGAGTGAATTTTAACTTGGGTTCCTTGTCATCATTCCATCAGTCCTCTAGGACTGTAGAACTTGTGTTCCCGGGCCCGATTATGTGAACTCACCACAGGATGGATCTTCCAGCAGGTCCATGATCACGGAGTCAGCACCCTTGGTGTAGACGATGATCTCACCTGTCAGCGGGTGCCTCACCACTACCGACATTCTCTTTCGGACAGAGTCAAAGCCCAGTGTGCAAAGGAGGTCAAAGGTGAGGCAGATGCCTTGGGGCAGACGCACAGTCACCTGTTCAGGTGTCCTTGACACTAGTGTGAAACTGTAGGCACGGGCTGCGTGGACTAGGGCTGCCTCATCAGGGCTTTCAGCCTCATAGCACAGCTCTGGTCCATCTAGGCTGAGAGCTGGGGCCTCCAGCCCCTCCTCTAGAGAAGTGCCTGACTCAGACCCCAGGATATCACCCTGCTCCCATGTGCTGCTCCGGTAGCCACCATCAGTGGAGCAGTCTCCGCTACACACAGATGTGTCATCTTTCTCATCGGAGTCTATGGTGGGCATGTTGGGCCCCAGACTCTCTCCGAGATCTGTGTCAGAGGGGGCTGTGGATGAGAATGATTGGCTGAGACTCAAAAGCTTCAGCCTCTGGAAGAGCTGTTGAATCTTCTCCAAGGATGTCCCTAGAGCCTTGTTGGCCGGCGGAGTGGTAACCTGTGGTTGAGATAGGAGAGTGCAACATCACTTTAAGCACACAAGCTGTCTTATACATATGAAAGGCATTCTGCCATCAGAGCATTATTTGGGCCTTCTGTGGTCATAGACCTGAAGCATGGTCATAGCCAGACCCATGTGTTCTGTGGATCTCAGCCTACCCACCCATACAAAGAGGGTGTTAGGTCAGATGTTTCCTTCTGTGCCTGACCTTCTTGGTGTGGAAAGTGCTCATGTTTGTATTGTTTCTGAACATTCCACTCTGGTCACAATGGAAAGAAACAAAGGGGATGAAAACAAGACTGTCACTACTCATTCTCTCTCATTCTCTCAGTTCATCATATGGTGAGCTGCTTTCTCTCTGTGTGAACTATCATATTCAATTTTCCCTGAAATTTGATGGGCTACCATCAGTATAGGTGTGGAAACCAGACACTCAGATGTTGAATAGATTTGCCATGATACCTCAGTGTTTTGGTAATAGAGTTGGGACTCGGTTCTGAGTCTGGGTCCAGCAATTAGCTTAGAGCTATGAGCTGGTGCCAGCCTTCTCATTAACTTGAAAACTGGAGTTGGGTGCTAGCTTTCCCAAAATAGTATTTCTCAAAAATAGTTGCTTGTTCAGATAATGCTTTCTGCCTCCTATATATCACTGAAAATCTTTGATCATGAGGTCCTTTTTTCTGGGTGGTTTGAAATCTCGGCATAATGAGAGGAAGTTATAGTCTAGCGAATTTTGTTTTCTTGGCTTTATAGCCATAAGTTGCACCAAAGCATTATTATGTTTTTTTTTAACTTTTTATTGGTTCTTTGCGAATTCCACTTCATGCGCCCTAATTCCACTCATCTTCCCCTCCTTTCATATCCATCCTCTACCCTTGCAACCTCCCCCACAACAGAGAAAACCAAATCTCATTGTGGAAGTTATAATGTGTCACACAACATACCATTTTGTCGACACTTCTTTGCTTGCAAATGTTCATTGCAATGACTTGTTGGTTTGCAATGAAGCCTCTGGTTGCTGCTATTCTATCAATACCGGAACCTCACTGGGACTCCTCTCAGATATCCTGTGATTGCCCTGTGTCACGGAGATCCTGTAGTTTTTGGATCTGTAGGACTGGCCCCTTCAAGCACTCCAGCAGTTCATCAGTGGGGTAGTCATTGGGGTGGGCCAATTCAAAGCCCTGGATCTGGGCCCAGGAGAGGGGATTTGGCCAGCTCTACCACTCTCATGATCCAGGGTCCAGCTCTCCTGCCTACCATAGATGGTGAGGGATGATGGAGGGTAGAAGGGCATCTCTCCCTCATCTGCGCCACTGCTCAGAAGACAAGAGGCAGGGGTGGCTTTCCCACACTCATACCCTTGAAGCTGGCTCACTCTCAACCCCTACACCCAGGGCCAGCTCCACTGAGATGCTCAGGTGAAGAACAGGTTCAACTCTTCTGCTTTCATGACCCTATTAGGGCCAATTCTCCTGTCCAACACCAATGATAAGGGCAAAGGGGAGGGGAGAAGACCTCTCCCTCTCTGTCACCACAGCATAGAAGAGGAGAGGCTGGCTCTCCTACACTCAGATCCTTGGGGCTGGCTCACCACAATCAGGACCAGTTCTACTGTGCTGCCCAGGTGAGGTGCAGGGCCTGTTCTCCCAAGTACTCAGCAGGTGAGGTGCAGGGTTAGATGTCCCACTCTGATGACCTTGGGGTCAGGTCTCCTGCCTGCCATAGATGGCAAGGGGCAAGAAAGTTCATCTCTCCCTCTGTCATGTCACTGCACAGTAGACAAGTGGCAGAGCCAGCTCTCCCATCCTCACACCATCAGGTCGCTCACCTACACCCCCAACATCAGGTTTAGCTTTACTGTGCTACCCACATGAAGTGCAAGGCCTGGTCTTCCAAGTGCTGCTGCTGGTGAGGGGCAGGGATAGCTCTCCTGTTCTCATGACCCCAGGGCTCTTCCAAGATGCCCAATTGAGGAGTGCAGCCAGTTCTGCAGCTCTCAGATATCAACATGTCCCCAGGCAACAGACCAGGGATGTCCTCCTGGCCTTTGGTGGCAACAGACCCTTGCTGCTTCAGGGTCATGAACCCAGACTTGGCCCCCAGTGGCCATCAGGCCAGGACCCTACCATGGTCCCAGGTGTCATCACCAGCAACTAACATCAGGCTACCCACAATTCCTCACTACCCACAATTCTTCAGTTTTGCCTTTCTTCATTGCACCCACATCTTTCTGTTTCTCTACCACTTACTTGCTCCTCTTAGAGGTGCTTGGAGTCTGACTGTCTGGAGTCATCTCAGGAGTTGTCTCAGGAATATTATGCCCCACTTGTGAATTTTGGTGCCAGGCAATGGTCACCTTGGACATGATCTGTTTCTCCATCCTCCCATAAGACTGTGCAGGGTCCAGCTGATGGTCATCTCAGGCTAGCTCCCTGTCTAGCCCTGATGGCACTGGTTTGGTGGTCATCTCAGGCTAGCTCCCTGTCTAGGTCCCATGACACTGTTCTGGTGATCATATAAGGCTTGCTCTTTGCTTGCCTGTCTTAGTGGCCCCATGTGAGGTTTATATATCTCAGGCTGAGTCCCACCTAAGGCCCTCAGTCCAAGATGGGGTTCTTCTAGTCTCAGACTTGCTTCTGCTTTTGGGAGCTGTAGGGATCTGCATGGCTACAGACTGGTGGGCGTCTCAGGCTTGCTTTTTTTTTCAGGCAATATTAGGCTTACTAATTATTCAGCTGTTCAGAGGTCAGAACTCCTCTCTGCCACCTACTGGTGCACATGTGACACAGCAGCCATATCTGCAATGCTTCTACTGGCAGGCAAATCATTACTCTTAGCACTGACTCATTGGGATTTTGGCTGGGTCTGTAGATAACTGAAGACCCATATACCCTCAGAAGTTTTCACTGTTTAACTCCATATAGACAACCATATTTCTACACTGTTTCCAAGGAAAGCACATAACACAAGCTAATTAATTTTAACCCTTATATAAAAGCAGATTCCAGTATGATATAGTATTGGGAACCATAACAGAGTCCACACACAGGTGGTTCCACTACGTGTTAACCATGCTTTCTAAGTTAGTTGCTCAAGACCGCAGACTTCACTTGTAAAATCCAAAAATATGCCATTCTAAATTTCAGGGTTGTAAGTAATATAGAGAAAGTAGTTAGCATGGGATCTGGCACCCAGCCAGATGCTCAGTAACTATTTACTCAGTCCCTGCCCCGCAGGTGGACAGATCAAGTTGAAAGTTGCACAAACAGCTGCTGTGTTAACTTTTCCCATTTAATTTATAAAGAGGGAAACAGACCTAGAAAGATCACAGGGCTGATCCAGCTTTCACAATGATGGGCTGAACCATCACTAGCTAGCACCAAAGAGTCCTGCCTTTCTGATCAGGGAATTTCCCTTTCCCATCTGCCTTTATACTTCTCCCTCTCCCTTCCCTTTCTTCTCAATCAGCATTGGCCCTTACCCTCTTTCTGGGCTCGGTGGTTGTGGACACCATGACAGAGTTGCAGATGGTTAGGGCGAGAAAGAAGTCAGCAATGGAGGCAGTGGTGGAGTGTGACGGCTTGGCAAGTCTGGTGTCCGTGTCCGATGTCTCCAGCCACAGGGCAGCATCTCTCACCTTGCTCAGGAGGTTTTTGTCAGGAGTCACATCTTTTTCCTGGAAGAGAAAGAAGCCCTAGTGTGGTCTTTTCCTAAAAGGACTGGGAAGGGAGGTCCCTCCCAGCAGGTTCTTCCTGTCTAGGGTAAGGATAATACCATCATCCCTGTAATCTTGCATTCAGCACATTGCTCCCTTCTCTGCTGGACTGATTGCTGCTATTTTTTTTTTTTTTACTAAGTTCTTCATTGTCAGTCGGTTCCATGGAACCATCAGTTGCCAGGCCCCAACATCTCATCTACCATCCTCTCATCACCTGCACCTGTTCCTCACTCCTCTTGCTTCCAGTAGAGCCTGGGCCCTCCAGCCCTCAATTGTGGTTTTTGTTTTTTGTTTTTGTTTTTTTGTTTTTTGCACCAACTTTATACCAGGATTGCTGCTACTTAGCTCTTCTCACTTACCCTGCATATGCACATGTGGTGTGCCATGTTCCTAAGACACCACTTTCCTCCTGCAACTTCGGACTTCCCAAAAGATCTCCAGATCATCACCATCATCAACTCCTTCTGCTTCTATACCCTCTCACAAGTTTTTCCCTCCAGCAGACCCTAGAGGTCTCTGTTGTAATCTGGACACACAATCTCCTTTTGTGCTTTTAGTTACTTCAACAGTAGAATCCTTCCCTACCCATCAGAGTCTCACCTAGATCTTAATGACCACAGGGAGTGCCAGCTTCCCACTATACTCTAACTCATGGTGACCTCTTCTGAATCACAGAAGCAAGTTCTACACTGACATTGTCCAGAGGTACCAGGCATGTGAGGCTCATGAGGCAAGTGGGGCAAAGCGCAGCTGAGTTCATTATGGGATGGAAAGTGCTGTTGACCTGGCAAGCCATACTAAATAGTGCTGCCAGCTTTGCTAGCAAAATGCTCCGAGGTCCTTTTGCCAAGAATCCTGACTCTCCAGGAGAGAGCAGAGATGATAAGTGACCTGTTTTCTCCTTTTCTTCTTTTTAACTTTCTGAGCTGAAGCTGATCCACAGTTTTGCAATTTTTCACATTTTAGTAGAACTTTCCATTTGAACTGTCACTCTGGAAAAGGTACTATCCATCTTCTCTGCAGTTGAATATTGTACTTCGAAAAGTAGCTCACATTTATGAAGTGCTTCCTACCTTTCCAAGCTCAGGGCATTTGTGTGACATCTACCAGATTGCCACAGGTTCATGTGGAGATGTATGTAGCCCTCTCTTAACCAAAGCCCAGAGATGTGGACTGATTTAATCACTGGATCTTAGCAAGACAGGGTGAAGCCCAAATTACATATCAGTTCCCTGTACAACAGGCACAGCATCTTTCTTCCTGGGGTTATGGCACAGGGGGTTGATTCATTAGTATTCTGTCTAAAGTTCTGTAGCCAGCTACTACCTAAACACTGAGCCCATTTCTCATAGTAATAAGAGCTCGTTTCATGCGGTGTTTCATATGTTCCCGGTACACCCGTCATCTCAATGTATCAGCTGGAGCATATAGATCTCATGTGAGCTCGGGGCCCACATGAAGGGATGCTGTTATCATTAGGTCCTCTTTGCTGATATTAGATACAAACCCAAGCCTTTTGCTAGATACCCTCATTTTATATTATCTATTCCAGCTACTGTCATTTTCCATTTTGATTACGAGGCAAAGGAAGCTCATTGATATGAAGTAATTTGTCCAAGATCTCAGATCCTGGGCCAGGATCCCAAATCTAGTTCTTTCTTATCCATAAACCTGACCCCTTAAATGTTATGGTGGTGCCTCCCAAACTGGGGTTGAATTCAGGATGCCTGTAATGGGCCTGGGCACCCGCATGTCTAACTGGCTCACAGGAGGGCTTGTGTTGCTGGTTCAGGAGCATAATTCGAACAGCGAAAGTGTGTGCCACATGGCCGTCCAGGGATTGCTCTTTCTTTCTGGCTGGGATACATTCCTACACTGAAGTTTGGGGAGAACAAGCCAGCTTCTATTCTGCTATTCTCCTTTCAGGTATGTGTGTGTGTGTGTGTGTGTGTGTGTGTGTTAGGTCATGCTATATGCTGGGTGTGTGTCTTCCTCAATTGCTTTCTACCTTATTTTTTGAGACAAGGGCTTTAACTGAACACGGAGTTCCCTGATTGGCTAGGTTGGTTTGAGTAAGTTTGTTTGTTTGTTTGTTTTGGGTTTTTTGAGACACCTATGTAGCCCTGGCTGTCCTGGAACTCACTCTGTAGACCAGGCTGGCCTCGAACTCAGAAATCCACCTGCCTCTGTCTCCCAAGTGCTGGGATTAAAGGTGTGCGCCACCACTGTCTGGCTTTGAATAAGTTTTAATAAGCCACTCAAGTCACATCATCACTGTTACTGATTGGGGATAGCAGCTTCTCCATACAGAAGCCCACTAAGCCATTGGTAGACAGAAGAAGGCTGCCTGGCCTCTAGCCTGCAAGGAGGCACGACTCTTCTTGTGACTCCATCTTCCTTACTTCTCCAACTTACACCTTCCTTCCAGCTACAGATGAGCACCCCCACACATGCTCCGCCTTGCTTGCACAGAGCTTTCTTCTGTCACAACTTGCATCCTTCTACCTGCACCTCATTTGATGGCTGCTGCTGTTTAAGTTCCCCTGATTGCCCCCCCCCCCCATTCCTGTATTGAAGGCCAGTTCAGGTGCTAGCTTCATCAGGAAGTTCTTCAGAGGCCAAGAGGAGCTGGAGATCTGCTGATCTCTTCTAATATATCTGTTCTCATTGTCACAAGAGTAGTTACTCATGTCCCACTTCCTTCATTAGTTTGTAAATTCCTGAATTGAAGGGGCCACTGCCCTATTAAACTTTATATCCCCGCTGTCTAGCTATGGTATCTGCCACTGAATAGATGTTAACATATATTGATTGATCAGCTGACCAAATAAATGAAAAGCTATTCTAAGGAAATGCTGACAGCAACCACAGATACAGTCAGCTTAGTTGGGAAGAAGCAGGCCCTTCAGTTTGTTGTTTGGGGGACATGTACAACATCTTGGGGAAAGTCAGTTGACTGAAACCTGTACAAACACTCCAACTTAGCAATTATGCTCTAAAAATTGACATTGTAAAAAGCCTGACACCCACATATAAACCCACAGTGGCTCAACTATCCAATAAGTTCCAACAACCATTAAAAAAGAAAACTGAGGCTGCTCTCTACCAAATTTATAGTGCGCCTCAACATAGGAAGCATTCTCTAGGACTTGGAATTTGTTTTTTTAATATCAAAGTTGTGGCTGGAGAAATGGTTTGGTAGTTAAAGTGCTTGCTCTGAAGAGTAAAGACCAAGTTCAGACCCCTAGCACTCATGAATGCTGGGTGGTGTTGGCAGATCACCTGTAATTCCAGCCTTGACAGACAGACAGGAAATTCCATAGCAAATTGCTTACCTAAGGTAGTCCTATCAGCAAGCCCAGTGTTTGACTGACAGACTTTAGCACAGTGAATAAGGTAGTAGAGTGGTTATGGATGATATACTGATTTTTGGTTTCCACATGTGCATGAACATACAGAGACATATGTATTTTAACATGCATATATACACACACAGACACACATGAAAGCAGAGAAAAGGCAAAGTACAAAAGTTCTCTGGTCAAAGCACCATCATCTATTTATGTATGTGTGTATGTGTGTGTGCCCGTGTGTGTATATGTCTGTGCTCCATAGAGGCTCTGTGTAGGAAGGCTCCTCTGGAAAGGCTGCACAGGCTACTGGGAGGATATTTGTCTCTGGTGGAGTGGGATGGAAGACAGCGCCATGTGGCCTTTGATCCTCTTTCCATTCCAAGCTGCATGTTGGTATTAATAGCATGGAAATAGGGCTTTCTGGTTGCTGGGGGAACTCAAGGTTGAAATTTTTTCAAGATAGTCACATTTTTGTCCTGAGGTTGTGGTCTTGATGATATTTAGTTTGGATGAAAAACCAGGAAAGCACAAACATTCACCCAGATAACACACAGATTTTTAAAGCAAGATAGGTAAGTATAAGGAAAATTTGCTGTGGCTATCCAAGAAGGATTTTTGCCTTTCCCTTTGGGTCCCTGGAGACTAAGGACAGTCCTGCCCCATGTGGTCACATTACTTGCAGAAAGATACGTGTGTCTGCCTGATTTAATCAGAACTCTTATCTAACTTCACAGAGGCAGCAAGCATATGCTGGCTGCCCTGCCAATCTGCAGGGGTCTGGGAGCGTTTTCCAGAGGAAGTGCTAGGGAAGATGCTGCCCCTAGGCACCTCTTTCAATTGTATCTACTGCATTCTCTCTAGAGGTGTCAGGATAGGGGACAAACCCACAGAGGCGAGTAGTAGAGGAGCCTGGAGGCCTCCCCCCTGCCCCCGTACATCTCTACCCCATGGTTGGGATGATGCTATTTGGTTTGATGATTTTTGTGAAACATTGTGTAAGTGGCTCTTGGAATCAGGGACTCTGTTTGAATCTTGGCTGCTTGCAGATCAGGGCAAAGGGCATTTTATTTTCCATCTGCCAGTGCTATTAAACATTGGCTGGGGATGTGCCAACTTCATAAGTATATTACCCACCTTAAAACTACATGTTTATAACAGGTAATTAGGGGCTAATCACTGGTGCTTCCTTGTGTTTAGTAGCTAAAGAAAAAAGCAGACCCAGCTTTGGTCGTTGCTGTTACTATTGATTCTTGTTTTATTTTGGGTTTGGATTCAAGGGCCAGTGAGACCAATAACTGTTTTCTTGAGAAGCTTGTACACTGCTGCCAACTCCTGGTATCTTGGGAGTTTTCTAAGGTAAGCTCTGACTCAGTTCCAAAGGGAAGGTAGAGTTGGGGTGATTCTGAGAGGTGCTCATGCCAGGCCGGATGCTGAATGGGCAAGTAGAAGAAAGCACCAAGCCAGGTGGGAAGGGTACAAGCTAGGCAAGCCTAACACAAATAGATGGAGGCAGACCTATGGAGAACTACCTGGGGCTGACACTCAAGTCTGCAGTGTTCTTGTTTAGAACCTGACAGCAATGGGTATCTTTAAAAATATATATTTTTATTTTAGGTGTATAAGTGTTTTGCCTGCCTGTATATATCAGTAACAGGTTTATATTGTGCCCACAGAGGCCAGAAGGCATTAGATCTCCTGGAGCAGGAATCACAGAGGGTTGCAAGTCATCATATGGATGCTGGGAACCCAACACAGGTCCTCTACAAGGGCAATAAGTATTCTTAACCATGGATCCGTCACTCCAGTGAGCATCTTTAGAGACAGCAAGGGTCTTCCCTTTCAGCCAAGGCTTCAAGTGACGCCATGTGTGTATGAAGCCATGTGTGTACAGTTTTAGTTGGGATGCCAATGGTCTATCTAGAGAGAACCTCAGTTTTTCCTGCCCCTAGAACCACTAGAAATGGAAACTATAATATTCATATCCATAGACTACATGTATCAGAATCTCAGGGGAATAAGTTCAATATTTTATAACATATTTTTTTATATACAACATCAAATAAGAATACAACTTTTCTTCAGAAAGGTCGCTTCAAATATATACTAATTGTGTGTCTTCTTAGAAATATGATGAATCAGAATTGTCTGTAATTTAATGAAGGGGGTGGCTATGATTCCAGTTCACTCTATTTGCTAACTGTTGAGTAAGCTTATTCATGGTGGAGCTGAGATGGAGACCCAAGCCTGGGGACCCAGATGGGCTTGATTTGTAACTGGAAAGGATCTTGAGGTGTCAGCACCAACATTGTCTTATTTGATTTTTGGGAACATCCTGGTAAGAATTTTATGTATTTTCAGGTGATAAAAAAGGGATTAAAAAGTGATTAATCCTATTATGTATTAATAAACCACCAGCATAGCTATAAACCTATGTTTTCAGACTTATAGTCCATCCACCTCCTGAACAAATACCCAAAGATGATGTTTTACTAATACCAGGTTCTTGGCTATACATAAAGAGGATACACTACTGTCTCTATCTATGCATGCTGTAGGCCGTGAGTCATAATTCATTATCCATTTTTCCTTATTGCTCTGGAATGAATGTAGAGCTGGCTTTTGAAATTGCCAGCCAGTGCAGAACACTGACTATAGTCTATGTTCTGGAGACAGTTTGGGGTTAGACCATCTCACCCATTGTCATCAGCTAAGGGCCCTCTGTCAAATTTATATTGACTAGACAAGGTTTTGTTTTAATCACTGCTGCCAGAATGCTTCCAAATCTCCCTCCTTGTGTTCTTGGGGTTGGGGACATTCATTATTAGACACATAAGATGTCTAGTACCTATAACTGTAAAGTGCCAAAGACATGTAGATTAGGACCATTGAGACTTCATTTAAGTAATTGAAAAAATATCACATAAAAAGTTAGAAGAGCACTTCATCCAGAGGTGTAGAATCACAGAAGGGGGTGCCAGGAACAGAACTCTGGTTCTTTGTACAAACAGCAAGAATTCTGAACTGCTTAGCCATCTCTCCAGGTCCACACAGTGGCATTTTCTAGGATTTGTGATGCTATGTTTCTGAGAATGAGCAGAGGAAGGAGTGGAGCAGGAGTTAGCAGGCCCCAGCTCTGGCCTTGACCTCCAGGGACTGTGGTGCAATGTGTGGGACTGAATTCAGAGTCTTCAGAGTCTTCATTTGCCACTGGATGCCTAGCAATGACTTTGAAGGGATCAAAAATGAAAAGACAGAAGTCAGAACAAAGTGGGCCTCTCACATAGGAACCATGGAACTAATCTAAGGGAAGGAAGCCACTAGACAAATTGGATACAGATATTCACTTCCTGCCTCTTTAAAATTCCTCTTTGACTCTTGCTAAAATATTTTCTTTCACCTTTCTTCAAGTGCACAAAGATTCAAAGACCTAAGTCTTTTGTCTTTCTAGTTTATGGAAGTATGGGCATAACAAATCTTTATTCTTTCTTTTAGCTCTATAATTGGAAAAGCGTGCATATTGAGGAGGCTGCTGGCTCTCTGCCATGCACTGACAAATGGAGGAGGAGGGGTTCTGGGGAACTGAGGAGTGTGCCAGCCTATGTGGGATGGATTCCTTAGCTCAAGCTAATAATTGCCATGAGGAAACCCTGGATTAGTACAGGGGATGTTTTTACTTCCATTTTTCAGAAGAGGAGAAATTAATATTTAGGATAAAAGAACCTCCAAATTACCAAACATGGAAACATACAACATTTCCAAACATTTGGAATATACAACATTTGGAAATAACAAGTGTGTACTGACAGAACATTGGGCTAAGTGTCATTTTGAGACTTCTTCACACTTTAATTTTTAAAAAATTAATTACAGGGTTTCATGTAGCCTAGTTTAGCCTCAAACTCACTATGTAGCAAGTGTTGGGGTTATAGGTGTGCAACATCTTACTTGGCTCATGAGATGCTGGGATGGAACCCAGGTCTCACATTTGCTAGGAAAGCACTCTTCCAACTAAGCTACACTCTTGGCCCCAACTAATCAGGGTTTATAGAGGCTCTGCTTTATCCTAGAACCTTCTGCTATTTTCCTGACATAATTTGTTTGTGATTCAGTGAAGACAGGCAAGTACTTACTATTGAGCTGCTGAAGGCCACAGGAGGCTGTGAGGTTTCCCAGCGCCCCACAGATCTTTGTCGGGAGTGGCTCTGGATAGGAACCCGGGCACTATGGCACCTCCTCAGAGGCTGGGCACCTCTTTGGCTTCTCATCGTTGCTGAGTCTTGGGCCCATCTAGGTGGGAAGGACAGACATTGGTACTGGGTCCACTCCTCACCATCTGAGTCCAGCTCCTTTGGCATCTCCAGTCGCTTGGCTGTAAGAAAGGAAACTTGTCACATCCTAGCTGAGCTGTGTTTGGGGGAAGCTAGACTTCAGGGGTTGGGGTAGAGTGTAGGAAAGTTCTACGGAAAACTGTATCTGGGCTGCTAAGACTGGAGAAAGTCATGTGACCTTGTTCTTTGACTCCAACTCAGGATCATTTTGAAGATTTAGTAACCTAATATGTGACAGTAACTAGCAAACTGGGTGCCTATAGTAGTAGCTGTTATATTATTAAAAAGAAATAAGAGGCTCCCATGTAAATGGTGAATGATCACCATAGTAAAGAGGACAGAATCATCTATAATATCTCCTGCTTTCTCTTTATTGTGTGTGTGTGTGTGTGTGTGTACTAACAGAGTTCTATAGGTTACCTTCAGACATGAAAAGTAATAGTCCAGACTGGTTCACATTCTAAACCAAAACACTGACTTGGTGAGATCTAAGACATCTGTTAAAGTGGAAGACATTTCCTAAATATGCCAAATTTGACCCTGTGCCTATATCTAGATCTGTTCTGATATACCGGGTAATGTCACGAAGAAATTTCTCAGCCTGGCTTCATGACTGATACACAATTGAGATACATTCCATCTTAGCCCATCCTTGATGTAAACATACTTTGCTGTATGGAGGGGTAAAGCAACTTGCCAAAATGCCACATAGCTTCTGTGTGTGCATGGGGGGAGGATGGAATCAGGATTGTGTCCTTGTCCCCCTGTTCTCTTAAGAGAGCAGGGTGCTTATGGACCCTCATACCATTTTCTTGGTGACAATATTCGCTGCCCACAATGGTACAACGCCGGAACACCATCTTGTTTTCTGTCAGGGTCCCTGTCTTGTCAGAGAAGATGTACTGGATCTGGCCCAGGTCCTCTGTAATGTTCAGGGCTCGACACTGAATGGACAAATCTGTTTCTTCATCATATAGGTCAAGGTCGTTGTGAAGGAGGAACACTTGCCCAAGCTTTACCAGCTCAATGGACACATACAAGGAGATCGGGA
The DNA here is from genome assembly GCF_004785775.1 of Grammomys surdaster. NCBI lineage: Eukaryota > Metazoa > Chordata > Mammalia > Rodentia > Muridae > Grammomys > Grammomys surdaster. The sequence goes on from NW_021604732.1 coordinate 5,606,933, forward strand.
TCAACACCTGAGGGGAGACAGATTCACACTGTGTCATAAACTGGCTTGATCCCTGCTCCCAGAGCTTCACTAGTGGGCAACAAAAGCATTTGAAAGAAAGGTGAGGACAGCTCACAGCATGACTTTTTCCTGAGAAATTATAAGTCAGTGACTTCCAGCATCCCTTGGAATTTTCAGGGCAAACAGAAAGGAGACATGTCTCTTCAGCCCATGTTGCCTGGGGTGAGGCAGACACTTGTCACTGGTTGTTCACCACAGCATGACGGAGTATAGGAGTTCTAGCACCACCTTTGAGAGATCTCTGAGATCCTCAGATTTCTATGTCATGGAGAGTCACAGGCACTGTTGTGAATGTTCAGGCTTTTGCTGATTATGTTCACTAGTCCAATGCCTGATGGATTAACTTCTAACTTCTGATTTTTTTCTATCTCTAACAATTGGGGTTGGAGAGTCCTTGGTAACTTCTTGTGCTATTTAATCTTCCATTGGTCATGGGTTTTACTGTTTTTCCTTTTCTGTGCCTGGCAATGGGATGCAAACATGTTGCAGTCTCACTCTTTTAACTTTCTCCTACATCTACTGAGGGGTTGTCCCGACATAACTTTCAATGCGAATACTTGCTAGCACATTAGAAACCAATAACTGTCTTCCAATCTTGTCCTTGTTACTTCCTTCTGAGACTAACACTTACTTTTCTTTAAAGCTATAGAAGTTAGAGAGCCCCTACCTGGAGTAGAATGATCATTGTGAGGAACATATAGAAGCCCCCAAGGGCAGGAGAAAGGAAGTTCCCTTCGGAATCTGGCACGTCGAAGGGAGGATGTTCTTTAAAGGTACGATTCCAGAGGCTGTGGCCTGAGAAAAAAAGCAAAACTAGGCATGAGACACAGTCTCTACTTAGTCCTTAACTTGTCAGGTACCAATGGCCTTTTCCTGGACATGGGTGGGTACTTGAAGAGCCCATTCTTTTTTTTTTATTTCAATTTTTTAAAATCTATTATTTATTTATTTTTTACTTATTCACTTTATATCTTGTTCACTGCCCTTCTCTCAGTGACCTCCTCCCACAATCCTTTCCTCCATCCCCTTTCCATTCTTCTCTGAGTAGGTGGAACCCCTGGGTATCCCTCTACTGTGGTACATCAAGTCTGCATGTGAGCCTAGGCATATCTTCCTCCACTGAGGTGAGACAAGGCAGTCCAGCTAGAGAAACATATCCCACGGACAGGCACAGCTTTTGGGATAGCCCCCTGAAGAGCCCATTCTTATTCCACATGACATGGGCTGTCTCCTCCTCCTCCTCTTTTCATGACAAGGAAACGAAGAGTTCAAAGTGTATATGGTGACAGTGATCTTCCTGTACCCCATTCTTCACTCTTGAGTCCCTTTATGGAATGAGGGACACAAATTCTGTTTTTACTGGGGAAGATTAGCATGAAGATGACTGATATTTTGATGGAACATGTCGTCGTTTTCTGTCATGTTGTAAGAAGTGTGTAGCTGGGCAGTCTTGACACATCTGTTCTCCAGTTTTCCTTCTCCTATTTACCCATTCCCTCATTTAGTCATCTACCCCACTACCCAACTCTTTCCAAGCTTCCCTCCTATAGCCAATAATTATTAACTGCATCTGTTCTTTTTTTTTAATCTTAATAATTCCCACTAAGCAAAGGATCATGACCTTCAAGGTTCATGAGGGTGTGTGTGAAATGCTATTGAGAGTCCACAGAACTCATGCCATATATACTTCGAACTCTTTGTTTCCTTATTTGCTAACGGGGTGATAACACCCACTATCACAGGATTATGTAAGATGAGCTATATCTAGCACCTGCCACATATCTATCTAAACTTGAATGGCCTTGAATTTTAATTAGTAATAGCTGTCCTCTAGGGTTATTGTGAAACTGGAATAACCTATTGTGTCGAACTCTGTGCTGGCTAGTTTTCTGTCAGCTTTAATATAAGGAAGAGGAAACCTCAACTGAGAAAATTTCCCTACTAGATTGGCTATGGACAAATCTGTGGTACATTTTCTTGATTGATGATTGATGTGGGAGGTGCCAGCTCACTGAGGTGATACCATCCACGGGCAGATAGTCCTGGATGGTATAAGAAATGAGACTGAACAAGCCATGGGGAAGAAGGCAGTAAGTAGCACTCCACCATGGCTTCCGCTTTAGCTCCAGGTTTGCCTCCAGGTTTCTGCCCTGACTTCCCTTAATGATGGACTGTGATGTAGAGTAAATCTTACCTAAACTGAATGCTCTTGGCTTCAGGGCATGAACTGTAGAGTAGAGCCCATATAGAGAATATGTCATCCTTCCCTAAGGAGCATCCCCACCCACCCATACCCCTGCTGAAGCTGAGCCAAATTCTTGGGAAGACAGGGGAATTACAGACATGCCATAATTTCATAGTAATAGTATAGAGCACAGACATGTACAGAGGAGGGGCTGCTACAGTAAGATGAGAGAGAAGAGGAAGTCAGAGTTGTTAGAAAGTGAAACAGGAGGCCTCAGGGGTCTTAGAGCCTGGACAAGTGTGTGTGTATATGTGTGGTGTGTATGTGTGTGTGTGTGTGTGTGTGTGTGTCTGTGTGTAAGGGCATTATGGGCAAAGCAGGTACACACATCTTGTTATAAAGACAAAGGGAACCGTGGAATGATAGTCGCATGGGGGAACTTTCTCCTCTTCATGGGCCATGCTTTAGTGAGGCAGCAAAGAATCCTGTTGCATAAAAGTTGCTATTTGCAATAGAGAATTTTCCCTCCTTCACTGATATTCTCTATCATTTTGGAGAGCCTGCAAAGCTGATTCTGGGTGACCTCTGCCTTATCTCTGCCCAGTCATGTAATCATTAACTTTTCCTTTTCCTGGAGACACAGTGATCTCAAATGCCCTTTCAGTTCTAGTATACTTGAAACATCTACTCAATCTGGAGGCATAGTTCCTATAGCAGGGTAGAAGCTGTGTCCTTGCTATGGTTTCTTCTGTCTTCCTCTACTCCCTTTCCAGAGTGAGCCACCTACTCAGGCTTGAGTAGCTATTAGACTCACACAGGAGGTACGTTAAATAAACACTCCTGGCCACATTGAGACAAGCTTCAGTGCTTCACTATACTGACACACTAGATTCTCTCTCTCTCTCTCTCTCTCTCTCTCTCTCTCTCTCTCTCTCTCT
>NW_021604732.1:5610125-5613456 GCF_004785775.1 Grammomys surdaster
TCTCTCTCTCTCTCTCTCTCTCTCTCTCTCTCTCTCTCTCTCTCTCTCCCTCCCTCCCTCCCTCCCTACCTCTCTCTCTCCCTCCCTCCCTACCTCTCTCTCTCTCTCCCTCCTTCTCTCTCTCTCTCTCTTTCTCTTTCTCTCTGTCTTTTAGACACCATCTTTTTAAATATGGTGATGGTTATGATTTCTGCTTTTTAGGTCAGGGTCATCAGGTGTGTCTGAGCTCATGAATTTTCCTCTAGATCTTCCTTGATTGATTGTGGGGTCTCCTTTAGTGTTCTGTGAAACAGCCATAGATTTAAGATGGTTGTTAAGAGCTCCATGAAGGACCCTTTCTTGTCTCCACCCTGAAGGTCAACTTAAATGGCTCTAGCTCACTTCCCTCTATGCCTTCTGAAGCCTGGTCTTGCCCTTATGTACTAGATAGGCAACCCTTTTATGAGGCAAAAAGGAATTTGTGGATAGGATTAACTCATGAAGTTTGAAATGAAGAATAGCTTGAATTCTCCTTGTGGATTCAAGGATGTAATTACAAATGGGTTTATAAAGGGAGATACTACAGCCAAGGCTGGGGAGATGTGAGCAGAGACTGGGGGATGCTGCCATCATAACGAACAGAGACAGGCCAACAAGCCTCTAGAAACCCACAAAGACAGGACTGGATTCCTCCTGCCTCCTCAGAAGGAATCAGATCTGTAGAAATCATGATCTTAACCCAGTAAAACTGGACTTCTGATGTTTTAGGGCAGAATTATGCAAAGAAAATTTTTTTGCTGTTTTGAACCTTTTGGTATGAGTTAATTTCACTGCAACAGCAGGCAACTAATGCAGTATCCATGGGCAGGCCCCTGTTGAGTAGGGTAAGCTGAGCTCTTTGAATCTGTTTTTGTTTGACTTTTCCTAGGCAGATTGTGGGCTGTGAGTCACTCACCTTATTTTATCCTTCCATGCTCAGAGAACACTTGGGTTCCTGCAGTATTTTTAACCATCAGTGATTTGACAGTACTGCTAATATTAAAGAACACATGCATTTTCAGGGGATTTTCATAGTACCCTACTAAAGTAGGCAGTGCAGATTTGATTTTTCTTTCAGGAAATTAAAGCTCAGAATTGTAGTGACTTGCCCAAAGTAACAGATTTCTGTGTTGCTTTTTACAGAACATCCCATACCTACAGCTCCGATGAGGCACATGAGGAAGAGGAGGCCGATGCAGAAGAAGATGTCTGTGTTGATGCGACGTTCTATTTTGCTGCGTTTGTAGCGGGGGCCACTGTTGTTCAGCATGGCTTTTGTTTCATGGCCTTCGAGAAAAAATTGGGAAAATCAGTTTCTTGGCTCCTACAGGAGCTTTTGATAAAAGTGAGGTTTCAATTGCTATGTTGAACCTGTCCTGCTTCAGGAGTCCACTCAGAATAGGTAGCAGAGGCCTCACATAGTCAGCAGGTCTCACATAGTCAGTCAGCAGGCCTCACATAGTCAGTCAGCAGGCCTCACATAGTCAGTCAGCAGGCCTCACATAGTCAGCAGGCTTCACATAGTCAGGAGGACTCACATAGTAAGTCAGCAGAACTCACATAGTCAGCAGGCTTCACATAGTCAGTCAGGAGGAGTCACATAGTCAGTCAGCAGGACTCAGTTGGTGAGCATCATCTATATTCCAGGCACTGTGGTGGACAGCACCAAACCTCCTATGCCATGCGATACACATTGCATAGCTTTAGAAAGAACACTCTTATTTTGTAGGTACCATGCATCCGAGTTGTTAGTATGACAATGCTGTCTGGAGAAAGGGATCCTTTCCTAATTTGCATAGAGCATGATTTCCTGGCTATTTTGGGTTTATGGTAGGATATAATGATAAATAGGTGGCTCACGGTCTGGTAGAGACACAAATAAGATCATCGTAGCTATTAACAAGTCCCCTGAGATCAATGATAACAGTGACCAAAGGGCTAAGGCAGACACACGATGGCAGTTAGTCAAGTGATCAGCAAGAGCTTCTCAGAGAGGGTCACTTAAGAGAGAAAGAAGAGTTCACTCTATAGAGAAGAGGGATTTAGATGGAAGAAATGCATGTGCAAGGGTCCTGCAGGAGGATGAGCTTGGGGCCAATAGTTCCCAATAGTTCCTTGTTTGTTTCTTTGTGTCTAAGGTGCTGATGTTTCATGCAGAAGAGCGATAGAGCCAAACATCTGTCACCCCAGTGTTCACCAGCTACGCTTCCACATAATATCTTGTTCAAAGGGGAAAAAAAGGCAAACTTGGAAGACTATCAGTTTTCCTAGTTCCTTCTTTACTAGCTGGGGAAACTGAGGATCAGGTTAGAAGGAACTTGTCCAGTGGGAAAGGATAACTTAACACTGGAATCGCATGGGAAGCCAGGCTCCTATCTTCCACCAACTCATGATGCCCAGGGAACTTCAGGTGAGGTGCTGAGAAACTAAAACGTGGCCCTCAAAGTGACTCTTCTTAGGAGCTTCTGGGGTTTGATTATTGTGTGTACTTAGCACGAGTCAAAGTGAAATGATACCACTCATTTTTTTCTTCTGTGTAAAATTAAAGAAAACCAGCAAGCGGGCTCCAGAAGCAATGGCTGCAACACTATTGAGTTAACTGTCTTAAGGACTCAAGATAACAACTGGGGGTGAACGAGCAGCTCAGATTATCAAATTAGATCGGAGGTGCTGTAGCTGTGATAGGCTCTGACAGAGATGGGAACAGGCTGCTGCATCCATCTCTCAATACCTGCCTCTGGCTCACCTCCTGGGGTCCTCACCCTCCAAGTCTACCCCATTCTTTTGGCAGTAAGTGAGGTCAAAGCCAAGGCAGTTAGGAGAAGGGTGTTAGAGTTGGGACTCGCTATGTGTACATTTGATCTTGGCTCACAGGGAGTTCATCTCAAGAGATGTGGGACCTTAGGCAAATAGATTCTTCTGCACTTGAACTTCCCATCTGCAAAATGGGATAGTGTGTGTGTGTGTGTGTATGTGTGTGTGTGTGTATGTGTATGTGTGCATGTGTGTGTTTGTATGTGTGTGTGTATGTGTGTGTGTGTGTGCGTATGTGTGTATGTGTGTGTGTGTGTATGTGTGTGTGTATGTGTGTCTGTGTGTGTATGTGTGTGTATGTGTGTGTGTGTATGTGTGTGTGTGTGTGTGTGTGTGTAGTTAACCTATACTAAGAGTCTATTAGCTCCAGGCAAGTAGGGGGGGCTCAATAAATGTTTTCTGTGAGGAGCACATACTTCTAGAGCTTATTCTTCTGGAAAACTTCCTCTCTTTCTCTCTCTCTCTCTCTCTCTCTCTCTCTCTCTCTCTCTCTCTCTCT
>NW_021604732.1:5613466-5642766 GCF_004785775.1 Grammomys surdaster
TCTCTCTCTCTCTCTCTCTCTCTCTCTCTCTCTCTCTCTCTCTCTCTCTCTCTCTCTCTCTGACAAAGGGATTGCCTCATCATGATATGACACAGGTCCTAACCAGAGCTGAGCCAATCAATACCTGTGTCAGGCCCTTATATCTCCTCACACTGTGAGCTAAAGTAAATCTCTTTTCTTTAAATTTATCCTGCTTCAGTTGTTGTATAGTAATGTATAGTGATGAAAGTGTCTCCACATCCAGAACCAAACAGTAAATAAAGAAAACATTAAAGTCATAACTGAAAAAAAAAAACCTCACCAGTAACTGGAGTTCAGCAAGCCTTCCCATCACTAGATACAGCACTAGGTGACTTGCATGGGATAGGCCATTTGATTCTCGGGAGTCTATAAAGAAGATATAAATGCTCTTCTTCTCATACAAGTAGGAAAACTGAGACATGAAAGGAGAAGCTATCCATTTGTGGGGTTATTATGAAGTCCTGCCCATGCTTATGTCCCCAAGCCACCATTAGGGTGATAAACTGAGTCCATTTTCTTATCTGGTGGGATACATGATATTGACTCGTATCTCATTTTGTCTCCTGTGGACTGAGTGAGTGAGCTCCCACCAGCCTCTGTGAGCTTAGCTGAGAAATGAAAAGTCGCATGACTCTGCCCCTAGGAACTCCTGTGAGCTGCCATTGTCTGAAGATGAATTTAGAGAGGCTGGAGAAGGGAGACAGGTTGTGGAAAAGAAACTGTATAGAGAAAATGACCTGCATAGATGACAATGCCAGCTGCCACCTCAGTGTTTCGGATGGTACAGCCTCGGAGCAGAAGACTCTCGCTGCCAAAGCCAGTCCTGGTCTGATCAGGATGCTCCCTGGGAACGAAGAGAGAAAGTCAGGGCTTGTTTTCTGCTGGTCTCCTTATGTGGGTTCTGGTCAGGATAATGGAACTAGAAGCTGTGAGTGAAAGCAATTCATCTACCCTTTCAGGAACTACTGCTGCTTTTGGGAATCCCAACTCTGTGTCCAGGTGAATCTCATCATTGCTCCTGAGAGGCTAGGTGATGTTGGACCATAAGAGGAAATTGTCCCTTAATTTACTCACATTAAAGTCAGAGATGTGCCAAGAAAAATCCCAGATTTTAATTCTTACCCTCAAATTGGTTGCAGGAATAAAATGCAAGGAACGGGCTTCTGGACCTTCAAGGTCCGGTGGGGTGTCTCCCTTTGACTGTGTTCACCACCCCAATCCACTAAGTCTAGCTGCTGGGGACTGGAACCACACTAGGTGAACATCCTGGTCCATAGAAGATACCAGATCTTCTTGCCCTTTGTATCATAGCACAGATGTAGGGAGTAAAATAAAGCAAGAGGAGGTAGGTTACAACCCTCTCACATCTGAGCTCCCTCCGCCACTGGGTCTCTCTTGCTATATATTCCTTTCATTACTCAGTTCCTCAGAAAGTACACAGGCCTCCTAGGAGGGCACATTGACCCTTTATCTAACTACAATAGGCAGATTCTTAAAGAGGAAGCAAAGCACCTTTCTCCCTCCAACCTTGCAAAGTATTTCAGCTTTCTACTTCAGGTTAGAAAGTTTTGAGGCATAATGATTCCATCCATTTATGGCCTTCAGCATGGCATTCTAATCTGATTCCTTTTCCCTGGGATTTCAGCAGTTTTAAGGGTAACATTCTAGAGCTGCTGAGAGGCCAGGAGAGCAGCAATCTTAACACTGAATCACTTCTCCCTGAGATTTATTAACACTTCATTATTCTAAGTGCAGCTGTGATTTTTTTTCTCTATGTTAATTAAGCTGAAGGTGGTTTATAAGGCAGGTCATGCTATCATATCCACTTTAGAGAAAGAAAAGTAGAGGCAAGTTCATAGCTCTCATAAGTGGCAGACTGTGTCTTTGATTCTAAAATAGCTTGCTCTTTCATGCCAAGCTCATATGAAACATATGCCCATTGAATGATCAAATGATTGTCTTTCATTTGTTGGCTTAAATCTTTTTCATACAGTATATTTTGATTAAATTCTTTTTTCTTCCCAAACTGCTTCCAAAGTCTCTCCACTGCCCTCTCCATGTAACTTTATGTTCTTTATCTCTTTTGAAGAAACACAGCAAAACAAAACAAAAACAAAAATCAAAACAAATACCAACTAAAGAAGACACAATCTACCAAATACATAAAACAAAATATGAAAATGAAAAGAACACTAAAAAACATGGACTCCATTTTGTCTTGGCTAACTACTCCTGAGCATAGGGCCTGCCCTGAAGTGTAGTTGATTTGCTCAGTGTCACTCAGCTGAAGAAAACTCCCAGTGGGTCTCAATTACAAACAGCTTCCTGTTTGGGGGTGGGACATTGAGTCCACTTTCGCCTCTCTGTGCTGGGATTTTCGAACTTGTTGTTGGTCTTGTGCATGCTGTCACCATCTCCATGAATCCATATGTGTATCAGGTTCATTCTATCTGGAAGATGCTTTTTCTTTGGAGCTATCCCTGCTCCTGCCTCTTAAAATCTTTCTGCCCTTTCTTCCACATAGACTCCTGAGCCTTGAGGTTTGATAAAGACATAGTCTAGTTATAGGTCTTTGTGTTAATTACCATCTTCTACAAGAAGAAACTTCTCTGATGAGGGTTGACTGATCCTCTGTCAGATGTATAATTGATAAAGCATGTCTTTTTTGATATAGCTTTATTATATAGCTCAAATTGGCTTTGAATTATGATCGTCTTTCCTTAACCTCACACCAACTAAGATTACAGGCATGTGCCACCGTGTTCAGCTTCAATAACTTTTTAAATGTTAATAATTCCTTATTCTGATAATAAACTATATTCACTTACATGACTTTGCATGGCTCTGGAAGGTTAGCAGGGTCACTTTATAAAAGTGAAAGCTTACAGGGGCTGAGATTTTTTTCAAGGCCAAACACTTAAAATACTGACATCTTGGGATTCTGGATTGCAGGTAATAGACTGTTTGCAGCTTGTACTCTATAGCAGCCTGAAGTAATAGCACAGGGTCAGCCAGCTTCTCTCTCTCTCACAGTACCCATTTTTGAATAGATGGGAAAAAAAGTTTAGCCGTCTCATGGCTGTTCTTCCATTGAGCACTCTTTGAACAGAGATGTTCATGGTCAACATGTAGCATTTATGTCTTCGCATTAACACTTGGGCAGGCCATTTCTTTGTTGTGGGATTGTCTAATATATTGTAGGGTATTGGGTGGCACCCTGACCTCTGTCTCTGAAAGCCTAGTGGCATAGTTCTCCATCATGACAACCAATACTGCCTTCAGACACTGTCAAAGACTCCTGATTAAGGAGAAGGATATTGTCTTAGTCTGAGAATTGTGGTCCTACAGAGATTCATTTACTTAAGTAATCAATTATTTATTGAGACAAGGTCTCATATAGCCAAGACTGGCCTGAAACTTGTTATGTAGCTGAGGATGATATTGTACTTTTGATCCTTCTACCTCCACTGTCTAAGTGCTGGAATTACATGTACTTGTCACTATCTCCAATTTATATGGCTATGGGGATTGAACTCAGGACCTTGTATATGCTAGATAAAGACTCTATTAATTGAACTACTCCCACCCCAGCCCAGATGATTGCATTTAAAATCTCAAGCTCATTATCTTCAAGTAGACCATAAGAAGCTGTTCAGTGTGCATGCTGACAGGAACCTGATATAGCTGTCTCCTTAGAGGTCTGCCAGAGCCTGATGTATACAGGGGCAGATGCTCACAGCTAACCATTGAACTGATCAAGGGGTTCCCAATGGAGAAGTTAGAGAGAAGACTGAAGGAGCTGAAAGGGTTTGTGTCCCCATGAGGAGAGCAATAATACCAACCAACCAGAGCTCCCAGGATCTAAACCACCAGCTTGGGAGCACATAGGGAGGGGCTCATGGCTCCTCCAGCTGTATATGTAGGAGAGGATGGCATTGTCGGCATAGGTGGGAAAGGAGATCCTTGGTCCTGTGAAGGCTGGACACCCATTGGGGGGGGGGATTGGAGGGTGGGGAGGTGGGAGTGGGGGGATGGTAGGTAGGGGCACATCCTCATAGAAGCAGGAGGAGGGGGGATGGGATGGGAGTTACTGAGTGGGGAGAATGGGGAAAGGGGATAACATCTGAAATGTAAATAAAATACTCAATTAAAAAAAAAAAAGAAGGAGCTGTTCATCTAGCTAACATAATAACAGGGGATAATACACAGAAATTCCTAACTTAAGGAGATCATAAAGGCTTCTAGTATACAGAATTATTACACATTTGGTTTGTGGGTGCTGGGCCTAAATGTTGTCTACTTGTCTGACATAAGTGAGGATGTAGGCCAAGATGGTAGAATCGCTTATAATGTTTGGATTGATCATGGGCTAGCTAGTTAAACTTCAAGGTTTCTTTTCAAGGCCCCGAGGTAGGGGAAAGACAGTTCTCTAGGAGCAGCAGCCAGAACAAAGGGGCCCTGAGATGAGTGGTGTTGGGCAGTGCTGTCTGAAGTCTGTGTGGGTAGGCAGGCCTGAGGCTGTGTTGACATGAGACAGGACATCTGTAGTAGCATAAGTTTGATGGAGAAAGAGCCATGAGTGAAAACCAGGCCATGAAGCTGATCTCTAGGAGAATACAGAGATTGGTTCAAGATATAGGTGACTTGGAGCAACCAAATCCAGCAATTCAGGCATAAGGGGTATTGTGTTTTCCAGAAGAGACAATGAACAGCTTCTTCCCTGATAGATGCATACAAAGAACTCTTCCCCAGCTCCCATCTTTCTCTCACAATCTCCCATCCACCCTTACTGTGTATTTGAATGGTGAATAGCTTCAAGGGTACTATATGTATTCTTTTTTTCCCCTCTCTCACATTCCTCCTCACGATACCATACATGGGCTGAGCATGAGTCTGGGAAAGAAACATCTCAGTAGACTGGAACCCTATTGGTAAGGAGTAGGCACAGCACAGCTGAGCTGTGGGAAGCAGGGCAATTAAAAACACATCAATTTGGGGATGTTTGCTACATGCTGTAAAATATTGGGTGAATTCAGAAGTCTGGAGCATACGATTCCCCATCTGAAACATGGAGATAATGGTCCCTACATCCTTGGTGGGACCACGTAAGATGGTATTCAGAGAAATCCCATGGCATTGGACAAGGCTAGACATTTACTTCTACCCATGCTCTTGACTCTTACTGTATTTACTTATAGCTAACAGATCAGCTGTTTGATGTGGGCCAGAATTACAGTAAAATTCTGAGACTGAATCAAAGCTGAAGAATAACAACAATTCTAACACAAACATTTATGATTAACGTGGCATTTTTTGGGGGCCCAGTTTTGTTAACCTGAGCTCTGTATATGATACACAATTTGGTTCTTAGGGAAGAGAAGTCCTGCTATATAGGTATCATAAATTTCACTCTGCAAAGATGGCAACCAAGGAACACGTAGGTAAATAAATTGATCCAGATCACACCATTTATTGTTGGGAGAAGTCCAACACAAGCCCAAGACTGTAAAACTAGAACATCTGTAACCTCAGGATTTGGACCCTTAACTATCTGGTCATTTCAAAGAAATACAGTCTCCCACAGCAGAGGAGATTTTTACTAGCAGCCCAGGGGCCCTGTATACTTACATATAACCCTTAAACTTGCTGAGATGATTGTTCGGCTTCTCACATACGATGGTACTGTGGAAGTGCTCTGGCTGGAACTGCACCTCCTGGGAAAGAGAAGAAGGCAGTTGCATCAAAGGGATCTCGTCTTTGTAGACTCCCAGGGAAAGCTAATTGCTGCTATGGGCATCACAAATGTGATCACTGTGCTTTGCCACACCATGATGTTTGAAGCATGTCAGGTTAAAGTTACTTCCTCATTAAGGAGAGGAAAATCAATATGAACAAGGAGTTGGGTATAGATTAAAGGTAGGTGGGTGCAGCAGAAGTCAGCATTGCACAGCTCTCCTCCTGCTCACAGGCTCATGTAGTCTTACTCCCTCCCTCTTCTATGACATTCCCTGAGCATCCACAGCACGGACATTCAGCTAAAATAACTGTAGATTCCTATCTAGTGCCAATGATTGCCATAGTCCTAGGCTTTGGACAAGGTTTACAATAGCAGGCTTAAAATCCCTCCCTCCCATGGAGCAGGCCATGCACAGGTGGGCAGCACTAATCAGATTCAGGGGTTATTAATAACAGTAAATAAAGATATGAAGTTGGGAGGGAGACTGGGTCGAGGATACTAGGCAGGACTTGGAGAGAAGTAGTCGTGAGTAGATATGATTAATATTCATGGTATAAGTATATGACACTGTCAAAAAATAAAAAATAAAAAATAAAAACAAAAGCAATATGGTGGTACTGATATTTCTCTGACATCTCTGGGTTTGTGTGTAGTCTAGGGCTGTCCAATGATGGACAATCTAAGTCTGCTTCATCCAATATGGAAGCCACCACTGTGGCTACTGAGCACGAAAGTATGCTGGTTTGAGCTAGATGGTTTTTTTTTTTCAAATGTAATTGAATTTAAGCTAAACTTGAGTATTTACATGTGGCTAGTGACTACCCTACTGGATGACCCAGAAATATATGGGGGAAAGGAAGGGCTTTTCATGGTTATGGCGGTAATTTCCCCTCTCAGAACACTGAGGCAGAAGAGTCACAAGTTCAGCGCCAAGCTGACTACATAGCAAGCCATTGTCTTAATACCAACAGCAATAAAAGAAGGAGTAAAGGACACACTAACTAAATACTGCTGTATTATACATGCTGTATGTATAATACATTTCCAGGGCTTAGAATTAGCCACATACATATGCATGTATGCATATTCATATATATTTTTGTATTTCAAAAATGAGCTCATGGTCCTGTATCTAGAATATTCCTTCAAACAATCTGTGTACATGTGATGTATATGTATGTCTGTATGTGTGTAGGTTAGAAGTCAATATCTCATGCCTTCCTTAATGTTCTATACCTTACTTATTTTATTCTGAGATGGTGTGTCTTACTGAATCACTGATGAGACTAGTCACGGCTGGCCCACATGTTCTAACTCTTCCTAGCCCACTCTCCCTAGCACTGAGATTATAGGCAGACACTGCGATGCCCAACTTTTTGCATAGGTGCTGGTATTCCAAGCTAGGTCCTCATGTACCCTTAGCAAGCATGTTATTTACTGAGCCTGCTTTCCCAGCCTGCCGTGAACATTTTGAATGTCAATTTAAATATTTTTATGAACTCCTGAAAAAAACCTATTGCAAAGATATACCCTATTTCTTTTTGGTCTTTTCTGATTGAGTATCATTTGTTTTGATTATAGAAACTCTTTCTTCTTGAAGTTCTTTCAGACATAGTATAGTAGGAGTAAAATCAGCTAGAGATGATGAGATATTGCTTTCCAACTCTAGTGCTCAGCAAAGTATTTAACACTTGAGCCTTGGTTTCTTCACCTATAGAATGAAGCTGATATCACCAACCCTGCCTGTCTCATTGGTGCCTCGGAAGATAGAATCTACATGGAAGAATTCTGCAATGCATATCATTCTATCCAAACAGAAGGCAGCAGTGCTGTAGACCATAGAGGGCACGGTTCCTGGGTAATATTCTTAGCATACGAGCAAGTAAATTTATCACTCAGGGTTGTAAGCTACAGCTGTTCAAAGGAGGCAATTTGATTAGAAGAAATGATAGCATTTTCTGTTTTAGTGTAAATATACTGTCCATTATACCCATGGGGGTGCCAACGTAAATAAACTCTCTACTCACTTCAAATAAATTGCTCATCCAGGAGTTTCTAAAAATATGACTCTTGTTCCTCCAGGTATTGATTCTTTCAGGGACAAACAGTAAGTCCTGAGATGATGACAAATCATGCTGTAATTTGTCAGCTGCTTTTGCGCTCTTGATTAAGCCATGTGCTTTGGTTCTGACCCATGCCACTCAGCTCATTGCTGGGTTTCAGAAAGGAGTGGCAGCTAATAATCCTGCAGCATCCCTGAGTCCCTGTTGCCCACTGAATCACACCCTGTGGGGTTCTGGCCATGGTCATGGTGAAGGTTGACTCTCTTGCCCTGTGCTTGCTCAGAGCAAACCTTCTGCTGTGTCTTTTCTCTGGTTCCTTCTTTCCAAGTACTGCCCATGGTTCCCTTGTCTTCATCTTATGGAGGGCTGGTTTTGCGTCTCTTGCTACCTGTCTCCGTGGTTCCTTCCTGTACTTTCTAAAACGGATGCAGAAGACACGAGCATTGCTTTTGCAAATGTTTAGTACTACCTTTAAAGTATGTGCATGTGGTATGTACACGTGAGTGCAGGTACCCTTAGGGTGCAAAAATGGGCGTTGTGTCCCCTTGAGCCGGAGTCACAGACAGCTGTGATCCTTCTGCTGTGGTTATGGGAACCAAACTTGGGTCTTCTGCAAGAGCAATACATGCTCTTTTAACCACCAAGCTGTCTCTCAAACCCCCAGCACTGTGTTCTCTAGACATGACCATGTGGGCCTACTTGCCTGTAAGGACAAGATGTGGTTCCTCCAGGGAAGCTTTTGTAACTGCCAAAGGATGTATGTAATTACCAGGCCATCTAACATCAACCAGGCTCAGCAACTTTGATTCTCTTCCCAGGTGGGGTGGGTCTCATCTCTTCAACCTCTAGATTATTCTATTTCATGGATAAAGCTAATCTAAGCAAGTTACTCGGTTTGAATTGTTGTTTTCCCCCCTTAAGCTGCTGCTCTTTGGTGAGAGTCCCACTGACTCCAACCAAAGCACAGAACACCTCCATGTTCTCTCCTTCAATTCCTGCCTTGAGTTCTTGCCCTTGCTTCCCTTTATGATGAATAAGCTGTAAGATGAAATAAACTCTTTTTCGACCTAAACTGCTTTTGGTCATGTCTTGACTATGGCAGCAAATTAGGACAATGAATGCAAATTAGGACAGCTGACTCATAAAAACTGTCCTCAAAGTTGAGATCTCATGCATTCATACTTTTCTCATTCATGATTTTGAGTGTTTATTGAATATCAGGACATGAATCTCGGGGAAAGGGGAAGAGACTCAGAGAGGAGGAAGTGGGTCTTGACACAAAACAATTACTGGAGTGCTAAACAACGCCCAGTTCCAAGTCTCGCTCAGGTGTGTCTTTGTGGTACCTCTGAAAGCAAAACAAAGTGGGTCAAAAGTCAGGGTGTCGTAACTTCCCAGGTTGTGTTGTCTTACTCTTTGCTGACCCTTGTCTCAGATACAGCAAGCTGGCCACTGTCAAGGCCACCAGGAAATGCAATCTAAAGCAATCGGGCTGGAGCATATTGTAACAGCTATAACAGGTCCTTGCATGGTCTTCTTGTTTTACTTTTCTAAGTTTATTTATAGTCATGTTATTTTTATGATGGATTATCAAGTCATTCAATAAAACTGGTTAACAAGTCCATGCTTCATTTTTTGAAATTTTAGTGGACCCCTGCTCTGTGTTTACTTATCTCCTCTTCCACGTTCTTTGCAAAACAAGCTCCCGAAGCCCCTTTATCCCCCTGCTCACATCTTGATGTAAGCCAAGATGGCCTGCCTCTTATGCTGTCCCACTATGGGACTGTGAGCTGAGTGCAATGTCTCCAGGAAGGAAAATCACACAAGACTGTTCGTTAACTTACTACTGTTTCCAATCCTTCACTGTCATCCTGGGTTCCTAGTTGTGGTTTTTAAGGCCAAACCTTCAAGCTTTCATTTTGACCTCTGAGCCTTACTATATCCTCTGCCTTCCCTTCCTTCTCCTACCACATTCTTATAACAATTCTCTTATGTTTCAATTATTGAGGACCAGTCTTACAGAATTCTGTTACTCGTGAAGAAAAGAACACAAATCACTGTAGTGGCCACTCAATTCCATGGCCACATGGCACACTTTCTTTTGGGTGGTTTTAAATTCTGATTCACAGAATGACGCTCTTTGTTTTTACACTTCACTGTCTTTGATCTTACTAATTTCACCAAGTATTCAGAACAAATTAGTCTCTTTTTTATTGGAGAGGAAACTGAGTGTTGATTTATTCCTAAATTTTCTGTATTTGCTATCCTTTCAAAACGTTCATTTTCAGATGTCAGCCCAAGGGGTTTTATTGCCTAAGGCCCTATCTCTTCACCACACACTGTAATAGTCTGTTCTTTAAACTTAGACAATTCTTAGTATCCAACCACTCACACGTACTTATAACGTCTTGTTAAGTTGTCAAATCTCCAACTGCTTCTGTGTTTGTTCCTTGATAGATGGTAGTGTCCCCAGGTCTCCCTTAATGAACCCCAGTGCTATCTGTAGGATGAAACCAGGACTCATACATACATGTAGCATTAATTTTCAAATTTTGTGAGAATTTTATTTTTAATTATTCTTGCTCCAAATCATTTATATTTTAAGTGTTTACATTTGTTCTATGACCACTTCATACATGTGTTTAATAATCCTCTCTGCCCTGTTTATTTTCTCTCTGCCTCTCATCTTACCTCAGTCTCACCAATGTGGCCCTCCTAAACTTCCTATATCCACACCCTTTAGTTTAGAGACTCCTGCTTTTAGTCAAGATTGGTAAATGACTAATTTCCACAAAAGGTCACCAATTTCACAGTAGTTTTGCTAAATCTGTATTTTCTTTGCTAATGAACAGTGAAAGCATTACTACATGTTTTGGAGTCACACAAGGTCTTGAAGCTATAAAATAGTGGTTCTCAACCTGTGGGTTATGACCCCTTTGCAGGTTGAATGATCAGGGGATCATTCATATTAGAATTCCTCCATATCAGATGTTTACATCAGATGTTACATGATTCATAACAGCAGCAAAATTACAGTTATGAAGTAGCAACAAAACTACTTTTATGGTTGGGGCAGTCACCAAAACATGAGGAAAGGTGTTAAAGGGTTGCAGCATTAGGAAGATTGAGAAGCACAGCTATAAAGTAACAGTGACACACTGTGTATGTTCTTAGAGTACAGGATTCATGTTTCAGATGGTTTTGAAACCCCTCTGTCATTCAAGAAATTCTGTACTCAATGAAGGAAAGGAAACAGCCAGGCTTTCCACTAACACAGAATACATGTATTCAAGTAGATTTTACTATGAGCCAAGGATGCCTGTTAAAAAGAAGAGTGGAATCAGTTATCACTACACTTGCTTACTGCTGAGTCCATTTCTCCAAAAACCCAATGTTTTTGGCAAGGAGGTCATAAAAAGCAGAGTATAAATTTCAACTCGAGAAGCTATATTGAGCTATTCACAGGTGCTCAGGTGAAGGGGCTACCATGAAGATTCCTGGACCTGGATTAGCCCAATAAAGCATGGGCAGGGACACCTCTCCTAATCCGATCAATGGACCACATCAAAAAGGGGTTATGAGGCTGGCAGAACACCATGCCAACTAAAGAAGCACTGTAGAGAAATGCTGTAGAATTGGGGAATTTTTAATTTCTCTGTACTCATTCTTTCAAAGAAAAAAAAAGTTCTTTACTAGGGTATCTAAACTGGGAAAGCAAATGTTTGGCATACTTCATCTGCTGAGCTAAATGACGGTTTCCTTCCTGGAAGGCAGATGAAATAAGCTCTAATTTCTGAGAATACTATCTGAAACTACTGACAGTTACTGGCACTTGAAAACCTTTCTAGTTCCTGGTTGGTGATTGTCATTTTCAAGATAATCATTGGGAATGATGAGTAATTCCTTCCCTCTGTGTCTGGAGGAGAGGCTAGTCTACATTCCGAGTCACCCTGGACAATCTTCCTGCCATAGCCATTGACCTACAAGAGCATGGCTTGGGCTGGAAGGCCATTTGAATGGTACCCTAATGATTCCTTGCAGATTGAGTTTCCTTTAACCAAGTAGATGTATGTTCTGTGTTTTTATTCAAGGCTAATAAATCTTAAGGTCTTGCTGTGACATTTTTCTAATAATGTCTGGGTTTGACACTCCAACAAAATATTGGAAAAAGAATGATTTTGTCCCCGGATCATTTCCAAAAGGAATTATTAGTAGAGTTGTTTACCAAGGACTGTGTTATTCAGTCATTAATTTCTGATTAGAACTCATAGGTTTAGTCTATCTCCTGCCCTGTGTTTATTTACTCTTCAACCCCAGGAATATATTATTGCATTACTTCACAGAGAAGGCCTTTCATCTATACTCAGTGAACAAATAAATAAGTGACATGAGGCATAAATTCTGGAAAGCAGCCATCAGAGGGTCAGTGATGTCTTACGGGAGTATTCCCTGCAAAGACAAACCTTCTCTGTATAAAACTGTCTTGTTAGAGATAACAAAAACACAAGGAAACAATGGGAAAACCCAATATTTTTGGCAAGGAGCTCGTAAAAAGCAGAGCATAAATTTCAACTTGAGAAGCTATATTGAGCTGTTCACAGAAGATACAATCATAATGTGTCACCTCTTCCTATAAATAATGGCAATGAAAATCCAAGCCAGGCATTTGGTAATGGTTAGACATTTTACAGCATTGGATGAGAAAGTGAATTGATTAATTAGAAGACAGTGGTGAAGAAGAATGAGAAGTAGCAACATCTACAGAAGCCCAGAGAAGAGTAAGAACCTGCTACTCTATACACAATATTGGGAAGGCAGAGATGCTAAGACAGGAAGCAGGTTTTGGGGAAGAAAGACTAGCATTGGGGGAGCAGGCTACAGGAGAGAGGCAGAGGACATCCAGACCTTCACCAATATGGTAGACAGCCATGGTTATATGTAATTTAGGATTTTACAGTCTGGGTCTGTAATGGATGTGATGGCTATCCATTGCTTTGCTGCCAGAAACCTTTTTCTCCACCGATCAGTACTTCTTGTGACTTTCAGGTAGAGGATGCAATTCAGAGAACCCTGCCATTCTGGCCATAGTTGATTGGTCCAGGAATGGGTATGTGGGTCTATTTTCCTGGGATGCTTTCCTGACATAGATTTCAAGAAGACTGATTATTCCTCTCTAGGAATGGGATCTGAGGTTAAAGATGGGAAGAAACTTATCCTGATGGATTCTGACCTCCTGGTACCACAAAGCCTAAGGCCCACTCACCTTGTATTTTTCTAACAATTTTCATTTTGGGCAAGGTATTTTTAGTCAGTATTTTGTCGTATGCAACCAAGGTATTTTTTTATGTGTGTGTATGTGTGTCTGTGTGTGTGTGTGTGTGTATTTGTATGCAAATGTGTGTTTTTGTTTGTACGGGGCAGGGGTTGATACAGCTGTCTTCTTTCATTTCTTTCCACAAAACGTTTTGGGTCAGGGTCTTTTATTAAACCTAGAGTTTATTGAGTTTGTTAGACTGGATGATCAAGCATGCTGAGGGACGAATCTTCCTGTCTCTACCTCACTGATACTGGGATTACAGGCTCACATCACTGTTGTAGTTTTGACATGGGTCCTGGAGATTGAATTTATGTCCTCAAGGATGGCCATGCACATTCACTTGCCTGAGCCATCCTGCAACTAAGATTTTTGACTAATCCACATGTTAGATAGGTATGGTTATCATTTGAGACAAGAAATATTTTCCATATTGAGTTTAAATACACACAATTTTTCTTTCTGGTTAAGGTTGTGTAGGCCAACATTTAAATCTAAATATGTTTTCTTAAGTTATGGAGATGATGGAATGGAGAAAATCTGAAATCTTTATGCTATCACTTATTAATATTTTAGTGTGATTACATCTTTCACATAACCTGGTAGAGTGGGTCTTGAATGTGTGGGTCTTACGTAGCTGTGTGTAAATAATGCTAACACTGAAAAGAGGGCAACCAATGTTGATGCTGTGATTGTGTGTCTGTATGGACAAATACAATTGTGTCTGTGTGCGTGGATCTATATGTATCTATATGGTCACATGAATAGTTATCTGTCTACAAGTATTTGTGTGTATTTTTATGTACACATGCCTGTTGTGTCTTTGTGTTTAACTATCTCTCTTTCTGTGTATATATGTACATGTACATCTGGATACATGTGTTTGTTTGTATATGCATACATATTTGTTTCAGTGTGCATGTGTGTATTTGTGTGCCTGTACCTCAGGAAAAAAAAACTATAGGAGGTAGTCTACTAAGAGACCAGAGATTCATAAAATATAAGTCAAAGGTAAAAATAATTGGTTCTCATTGGGTTGTTCTCTCACTAAATTATCATTATTGCTGCAAGTAATTAAAATGCATACAACTTGGGTATTTTCATGTACAGGAAGGTTATAATCAATTAAGAAATAGAAATGACAAATAAAAGGACAGAGAATTAATTTAACATTGGAGAAAACAGTCAAGTATTTAAAAATTGAGTTTTAATTCAGACTAAACACACTATTAACTAGCTAAGCTTTACTAAAATTCAGCATCTCTCAAATTGTTTTTTTTTTTTTAATTTCTAAAATGTTCCCAACATCTTGTTTTTCTAGAAGAGGAAGTTTCTGTGACAGCTAGTGAAGGGGACTGGTCAACACGCAGTAAGGACTTTGTCTGAAGGAGCAGGAAGATTTACATGTAGTGTGTGAGTGAGGTCCAGTTAAAATTTTTGAGTCCTGAATTTAAGTTTTTTCTACTTGAACACATGGGAATAATGATCGCAGAAAGCAATGAGCACCTTCAACATGCACTGGTCGTCCTCATTGAATACAAGTTTATATGGAGAGGAATCTGATCTACCAGAGACTAGTGAAGTCAAATCAGGTGACACCCATGACACTTCTTTTGAAGAACTTATCATTCGTTAAAGAGGATAATCAGTAAAGACAGCAACTGCACAGATTTGAAATATATCATTTCTCATTTCTGTTTAAATCTTTGAGTTTTCATTAACACTAAAGCAGAAAAACTTAAATTCATTAGATATATTTGGGAGAAACTGGAGAAAGGTTCTTTTGAAAACCAATAAATGAATGAAAATGATCATATCTTCTGCATTTCCTGGACAGAAGGCATCTCAGCAAAACCAAATGCTCCATGAAAGAAATTAAATTAGAATATAGTCACTTTGAAAACTCCATTGAATTTATAGATCTAACCAATCATCACCAATGTCTACCATCAGGGCAGAAAATACATCTTACATGAGATGTTCATACACTATGTATGGTGGTTTGAATAAGAAATATTCACCATATATTTGTGTGTTGAAACACTTGGTTCTCAGCTGGCTGTTTGGGAGGTTATAGAACCATTAAGAGATACAGCCTTGCTACAGGAAGTATATAACTGGGGGACGGCTTTGAAGGTTCATAGCCTTGAACCACTTCCTGTTTTACCTCTGCTTCCTGTGTGCGGATGAAATGTGATCAACAAGTTTCTTGCTTTTGTCCCAAGCCATGCCTCCTTGCCATGATGGACTCTATCTCAAACTGTAAGTCAAAATAAAATTCTTCCTTAAGTTGCTTTTGCTCACTATTTTAACATAGCAACAGAAAAGTAACTGACACACGATGTTTCCTATGAACCATCTGTTTATACATACACATACACACTCACACAAACACAGAGGAAGAGAGGGAGAGAGAGCAAGAGACCACTGAAGAGTGATTCATGTGCTGGATTCAATTACAAATATAGAATTATACTAGAAAGGGGAACATGTTAAATGATACCACAGAGACACAATAAAATCAGAAAAATCAAGGTTATGGGAATTTTGTACAATAAACAAATTGGTTTATTAAGCAATTTGATACCAACTATGCAAAGGAAGAAAAGAGATAAGTAAGAAATGCTAAGGTGAAAGAAATACAAGATATTAATCTCAGTATTTGGCCTGATTCAAACAAACACACTGGGAAATCAGTGAAGACCACTAGCTTAAAAGTTAATATCAAAGAAATATTGTTGTTTTACAGGCATGATAATGGTGTACTTGAAGAACTTATCATTGAGAGATACATGCTAGATATTTTCAGGGGAAATGCTAAAATGTTGATTTTAAGAATACCTTTCAGAGCCAAAGAAGAAGGGGAAAGAGATGAGCAGACTTAATTATGTATGTGTTGCTTGTTTAAATTGGTCAATGGGTACATGAACATATATCAAGTTATTCTCTAGATTTTATGTATACTTGAAAATTTCTACAGTAAAAGTCAGAAGTGAAAACCTTCCTGAGTTTAATGCAAGTTTAGTCCACCAGAGCAAGGTAATAGAGCTGTTATTGTTTCACTTCTAATGGGCACCATAGAAGTGCTTACTGCATAGGCTTTTATGAGAAATGACAGGACAAAATATCCATTGTAGACAGTACAAGCTTAATTTAAGTTACCCACTGATGTCATATAGAATTATATATTATTAAATAGATCATATATTAAATGACCCACAAAATGTAACCACTATTCGAGAGTGATAAACTAATTGCACTAAATATTCTTGATAGAAATTTTGAACAACCCGTCATTGGCAGAATCCATTACCAGATTCCATTTCTACTAGGGAGGCAAATTTTTCATGATTCTCAGGGCAGGCAAGGTTGAGAGGGCTGGCAACCATGCTGAGTGAGGTTTTGAGTTGGTTGTTCTTTTGTCCTTTCTGGACCACCATAATTCCTTTGTAGGCAAGTGTTCACGTTTCTGAAAATGGTAAAATCAGTAGTTCTACGGTAGAGAATAACTGACTGTTTCTAACTGAACAAAAATGCTTTCAAGCAGTAACTATTGGTGGAGTGGAAGCTATACTAGTTAAAAGAGATATTCAATAAAGAGTTGAAAATGTAATTATTAATCAGTGGTGCCCTAGGACAGTGCCTTTCAAGTTCAATATTCATGTGAACCACTGGGGAGTCTTGTTAAAATCGCTGCGATTCCCCATTGCTGAGTCGCTCTTAGATGATGCTGAAATGGCCAGGTAACTTTTGGGATTAGCCTAGCACATTCTTGGTATGGGAAAATCATTGGATACATGCTTTGGTAGACTTAAGTTTCAATAATTTAGATGCCAGACAACCAAGAACATGCTTGATCTAGAGTATTGACTTGGAGAATTCATTTCTGATTCTTTTACTTTAGTGAGTTTTGTATTTATTAAAATAAAAGGCACAGGTATTTCTTTCTAGAGGCGTCAAGATTCAGAATGTCACAAATAAGAAAAGTAAATAAATTAACTCTCTGGGCAAGTCCTTTTGGATGCTGGGCAGAACTTAGTATAGTAGTAAGGTTGGACTGTTTGTTCCCCTGGCAATGTGATATGGGACTCATTATTTAAAAACAGGTCAATGATTTTGTGAATTAAAAAATGACTCCTCCAAAGAAAGATTGCAGCTGAAAAAGTAATGACTTTGGTCTAATTTTAGTTCTAGGAAAAGGATTTGAACAACAATTCTGGTCCCCAAAGTGTCCTAGAAAGTAGACACTTATCAGTGGCTACTGATATTTATAATTGTACTTGAATTCCACTTGTAGAAAGAAGAAACTACTTGAGCCAGGAGAATGGTCACTTTCACCTGTCATGATCATGTCTATATCAAATCTAGAAAAATGTCCCCTTCCCTAAAGTTTTATAGGAATGTAAATAAGTACTTGTTTTAAAAATGCTCCCAGGGATCTTAATATATTGTACATTGAACCCTTCAAGAGGATAGTGTCTGGGGATTCTAGCTTATTAGTTTGACTTGACTATCAACCATAATTTTCAAGAGGTAGGGACTGTGTTGGGTTTATTCTGCCTTGGGAAATGCTTGTCCAAGGAAGCCACCTTCAATTTCTCACCATTTCTGGATAATGACAATATGGTTTGTGAAGACTTCTAGCAATGTCTGAGGTTAATAAAAATCCTTTGAGAAGAGTGAGGGTCTCAAAGACAATAGAAATTTAGAGAGAAACAAGTTAACAAAAAACCATTGAAACTCATTATTCAAGACTTAAGTTTCTACAGAAATCATATTAGGAGGTGTTCAAATCTTCTGAGACCATAGTGAGATATGCCTTTACTGTTCCCCAGAATTTTCATCTCTCAGAAGAGGGTAGCAATGCCCTCCTCACATGGTGGCTGGATGGACCCAAAGGATAATGTGTTCAGAAGGGTGGCCATGCAGTAAGAGGAAGACGGATGGATGCCAATTTACAGTTTGTTCTTCCTATGGTGATGTTTTTGTTTGTTTTTTGGGGGGAGTTGTTGTTGTTTTGTTCTTATTTTTTTTTCCACCAGAATGGTGCCTTTCCTTTGTTTCAGATTTCAAGAAGTTGTCAGTGAGTTTATATCAAGAAAATGTGGGGGAACATTTTCAAGGTATGCCTGCTCAGGGCATTGTTTCACTGTGGCATGAGAGAGGGTATGGATATTTGTGAAAGCTTCCCAGGGACAGTGATGGTACATTCTGAGTGTTCACTATGTATCTGCAGCAAGTCTCTAGGTAGTGATCCTGTCCTTCCTATGGCAGTTCTGGGATCTGTTCCTTGGAATAAAAAATTTCTGTGCTAAAATATTTAGGAAGCTATATGTTCCTTTGCCTCCTTAGGGCTTATTAAGGAATCAGAGAAGTCCTACGGGATACAGAATTTAAAACATGCTTACTATTATCTTTTGATCTCATTTTTCTTTGTAGTGTTCTCCCTTCCTTGCAACTCTCATCTGGGAAAAGTCTGTGGTACAGCACTAGCTAATACTGAATTCTGTGCATATCCAGAAACCTTAGACATTAAAGACAATAGGGAGAAACAGGAGAGCCAGGAGCAGCCAAGACACCCCCTGTCCAGAGAGTAGGCTGTGATTTAAGCCTTTAAGCCTTTTTTTTTCCTGAGGCAGGGTTTCTCTGTGTAGCCCTGGCTGTCCTGGAACTCACTCTGTAGACCAAGCTGGCCTTAAACTCAGAAATCTGCCTGCCTCTGCCTCCCAAGTACTGGGATTAAAGGCATGCACCACCACTGCCTGGCTCGGATTTAAGCCTTTAATCCTGATGCTTTTGTTCTTCTGGCAAGCTGCTACTTAATTCTGAAAAGAATCTGTAAATGATAAATAAGTGCCTTCCTGTATGCACCTCTCTGTAAATGCAAGGTAACAGCCAAAGAGCCAGGAAGGTGAGCTACCATAGACTTTAAGAACAAACATGGTTTTGAATTCTGGTTCAAACTCTACAGCCTCAGTGACTGTGGGCGAGAGACATGACTTCTCTATGCTCTAGTTTCTGCATTTGTAAAGTGAGGACGCTGATGCTGTCCATTTGTTGGGCTGCTGTGGATCCCACAAATCCTACAAAGCTCTTAGCATGGGCTCAAGCTTGTTATTGTCATTAGTGAATCACAGACACTCTTGAAAAAAAGGAAAATCAGGATAAGGACAAAGAACTCTGGAAGCCAACTCAATAAATCTTGTTTTTCACATATGAGTTTACATTTTTAAGAAATGCCAAGTTCTCTCATGAGAACTCAGGGTGAGAATTTGAAATGTTTAGTAGATCGAATGGTTATGCTGCTGGAGTGTGAGGATTCTTTCACCTAGCTTCCCTTCAGTGGAATCCCCAAAGTATCTGATTGATATACAAGAAACAGACCAGAGCTCAGGCAAAAGAAGAAAAATCAATGGCTGAAATTCAATAGCTTTGAAATGAGAGAGGAAATGAGATTCAAAACTAGATGAGGCTGAAGTCAGAGGGGTTAAAACAGGGATATCTATGCAGACAGAGCTTTATTATTTGCTGTACTTAAAGAAAAGGGACAGAAACAAATACCAAGTCTAAGAGATCCTTGCCTGTCCCCACACTAAGGTGTCCGATTCACCTGTGCACACAGAGTGGGTGTGTGTAATGTGTAAACTTTATCAGTTAATAAGGTTTCTCATCAAGGAAGTAGGTCACAGGGCCCCAAGTCCAGATCTAGATTGTTCCTGCCTGCCTTGAAGGACTTTGTGACCGTACACCAGATTTTGTCTTCCTCTTTATAAACACTAAAGTGACTCAGTGAGTGTGTGTGTGTGTGGGGGGTGGGTGGGTGGGGGAAGAAGCCAAGGAAAGTAACACTCAGAGGCCAAGCAGCCAGATCAGTGGGGCTTGGAGACCAAGAGCTTAGTGAGTGACGTAATGGTATGGTGCAGGTGTGTTCTTGTTCTGATGGCCACAGAGACCACTGTGTCTGCAGCAGGCAACAAGCTCCTATTTTGTTCTTACAGCCTTATTTCCATTCATTCTACCGTAAAGCTATGGGGTATCTATTAGCATTCCTGCCTACAAGTGGAGAGGAGGGACCAGACTTATGATGGCTGTCAATCACATAGAAAGCCCTTGAGACATGCCCATCAGGTACAGTGGAGCAGGCAAGCTGAGTCAGAATACACTGTTTCGTCTTGAGAAATGATACAGACCACAGAACTACAGCTCACGAGACTCTTGGAGGAGTGGAGTATTTGCTTTCTTTCTCCCAAATCCCCTGACTCATTTAATTCCTCCATAGCTAAAATCTAGCAGAATAATAAAAAAAAATGAAAGAATTATTTTTTTCCCATAAGTAGAGAGAGGTCGGAAATCAAGCTATATAAGGAGAATTGTAATTGAAAACCAGAATATCACATCCAATTAGCCAACACAAACTGTTTATGAAAAAATCATTGCTATTAATAGCAACTACCTACCAGTCTCTTTCAGTGTTCTGTCCTAGGTAAGCAATCAGGTCTATACCATTTAGTTTTAGGAGTCACTCTAAGAGAAAGGTCTTATTTTTGCCTTTTTTTTTCATGACAAAGGAACCAAAGTATAAGAGAGTAATAACTTCTGTAAAACGACGCTCATCCTTGTCAGAACTTAGTTAAGTCCAGTTTTGTCAAAACCTAGAGTCTGAGCCAGTCACCACCAAACTCTCTGTGTTTCCTCTACTATCCAGCATGGCTGGTTAAGTGTGAAGAATCAACAAAGGTGTCAACAATGGGTGGCCTAGGCGAGGATCAGGGCTGTCAATGAAGTAGGTTCACAAAGGGAAAAGTGGGAACTGGGATACAGCTCAGGTGGTTAAGTGCTTGTCAAAGCATGAGGAGTCGAGTTTGATTCTCAAAACCCACTTTAAAAAAAAACATCAGCATAATATGTGCTTGTAATCCCAGTGCCGGAGAGCCAGAGTCAGGTGGGTTCCTGGAGCTTGCTAGACAGCATAGTCTACACAGCAAGCTTCACATCCACAAGACCCTGTTTCAGTAAAAAGGTGGATGGCTTCTGAGGACACACCTGATATCAAATGCAGATATTTGTGCAAACAGGGACCCATATGAACTCATATTGGAACACACACACACACACACACACACACACACACACACACACGGCAGGAGGAATGGGGAATAACAACTACTACTTTGCTGTAGTTAAGGAAGAGCCAAAGGAATATCAAAGATTCGTGCTGAGATCTGAGCTGGGCAGAATGAGCAGGGTCAGCTGAGAACAGAGGAGAGGGTTGGTTGCATTCTCAGCTGAGCAGTTGTAGGACTTGGTTTTCAATACAAGGTAAATTTTCCAGGAGGACAGTTAGTCATCACTTATGAACTCAGTCTTTCAGCAGGGTACAGACCTTCTTTTTAGCCTCAGTTTCTTCATCTGTGATATGGGCATGCTAGCTACCCGGAAGGTTGCTGGGAGGACTGAATTTCTAAAGAGGCATCTGCTGCCTTTCCCTTCTTCCTGCCAGTGTAGATTCAGCATTCCAAGAGATAAGCTTGCTTCTTGTCTCTGATCTCACCATGGAAGGTTATATAGAAAGCACTTACCTGCTGTGAGAAGCCCTTCACAACACATCTCTGCTTGAGGTTGGTCTCTCCATCCAGGTTGGCAGTTTCCAGATGGCAGACCCCACTGGGGTCTGAGGAGAAGAGAAGGAGGATGTCGGCTGGGACAATCTCATTGCACCGCATCTGGACAAAATCCCCCACACGCACATCTTGCCAGCGCTTCTGCATGTAGTTTTGTTCTTTTCTGAGGTGCAAGAAAGACAGGTATCTCAGTAAGCTTTAAGTACAGTGGC
Organism: Grammomys surdaster; assembly: GCF_004785775.1. NCBI lineage: Eukaryota > Metazoa > Chordata > Mammalia > Rodentia > Muridae > Grammomys > Grammomys surdaster. The sequence goes on from NW_021604732.1 coordinate 5,635,435, forward strand.
TTACTTTAGATGTCAACTTGAGACAATCGAAAACACACTAGGGAAGGGGCTCTGTAGAGGAAATGGATAGATCAGGTTGGCCTGTGGGCATGTTTTGATTATTGAATGACCCAGCCCAATGTGAATGACATTCTTCACAGGTTGAGGGGGGTGGTCCTCAGTGGTATAAAAGTAGGGGAGGCTGACTGAGCACCAACTAAAGAGTGAGTGATCAAGCAATCATGCATCTAGGAATTAATTTTTTCTCTGCTCTTGGCCTTGATGTCACTGCCATAATAGCCTGTATCCTGGACATGTAAGCCAAATAAAATTCTTCCTCTTCTAAGTTACTTTTGGTCATAGTTTATAAAATCCCACTCATAAAAGATCTATTCCTTTGGTTATTTAGAAGTTTAAGCAATTCCCAAGTGTTGACCAGGTATTGGGCTGAGTCTTTCTTTCCTGGGCGGAAGTGTATTTTAAGGGGAAGTTAACTGTGGCATTATATTGCATGGCTAGTTATCACAGAAAAAAGCAAAGGTACAAAGGCCAGAGACGGAGAAAGGACTGTTCTCAATTATTGGGAGCAGAGAGGCAGTAAAAGTGAAGATATTGATCATTAAGAATGTTTGGAACACTGGTAAAATGGAAACCTCTAGACACATTTAGAACATTAGCAAGAAGTTAGCAGGGACTTTGATAGCATGGGATCCACCATAACTGGAAATCAGAGGACTGAGGAACGGGAAGGAAATGATATACTTACCTCTCTGTAATCTATCTAACTTAGATAATAGCAGTAACAACGAAACTTGCCAGCTGCACATGCACAACACACTGAGTACTGGTGACATTTGCTCGCTTCTATGACAATTCATTGGTGCAGACATTATATGAATTTCATAAAGAGATGGAGGATCAAAACTTCCTTTCCTCAAGTCTTATAAAACCAGGGCTGTATAACCTGAGCTTGTATCCAGCTTGATGTCAAAGCTTACAGTTCTCACTGCTAGCCCCTTCCAGTTAGTGTAACAGCGTTAGCTCTTAGGTTCCCTCCTTCCCAACAGCACATTGCATTTACACAGAGATCTCTTTACCAGAAAGTCTTTGTTGCACCCAGCCAACTATTTAACAAATTTTGCTCTCCTAAGTAATCCAGAAGCTCTTATTTTCTACTTTAAAAAATACCTATTTGAAAAATATATCTTAGGGTCCTATAAAGTCTTTCAGCCATACCAAGCCACATCTAATGTCCAAGATATCCTTAATTATTCCTCGCATCATGCAGTTTCAAGATCTGTCCTAGAGGTGTGGGCTCTTCTATGACTGTATCTCTAATGTTCCTCTTTCAATGTGGGATTTGAAACCAGACCAATATTCCACATGTGGTCTTTTTATCCGAGCCTTGCTGGCTTGAAGTTGATATTTCTAAGTGTAGCTGGGTCTGGGGAGACAGCTTACATCTGTGCCACGTCCACCAGATGCTGAGCCTCTCTAGATATGTGGTTTTTGCTGGAATCCGAGATGTGAATGAAAGTACTCAAAGAAGTTGAAAGGACTGTTGTCTTTCCTTCTTTGGGTTCTCTAAAGAATCTTAGCAAATCACTCCTAAAAGTCTTGATTATAATGGTCCCCACAGAAGACTCACAGCTTTTGAAATGAAGTTTCTTCCATCTGGAAGGCTGGAGGAAGGCCTCATCAAAGTACAAAGTCACCAGGAACATTAGGATTGGTTAGCAGCCTTACACCTTGAAGTTACTACAGGGTATATAGACATGTTCCATGGCCCAAGGAGTCAAGTATAGCATCCCTGGTCTACTCCAGGGATAATACCCACATGGCTACTGAATGTGGGGACAGTCTCTTTGTAGCATTATCAGTATTTCTTATGTGATAAAGCATGGGTCAGATTTCCACAGGACTTTTGATTATTTCTATCCATGCCCCCATTGTACTCCATATCATGTCTTTAAAATGAAGAACGGAGACAGTCCTATCAGCTCTATTTCATGTTATCACTTCACAGATATATTCGAAAATGTATTCATTTGTATACTTGGGTTATATCCACCCAGCAAAACAGCCACAGCAACTCAGTCCTGGGATCACCTGTTGAGTGTTCAGTTACAAGGCTCTTTAAAGGCTGTGGGATGGATTAAACTCTCTGTGCCAAATGAACTTTCACGGAATGAAGGAGGGATTGATTTTTTTACCACTTTATCTTTTCATTTTAAGAGAAAAAAAATGATTATTCAATACTAAAGGAAACTTTCCCCAAAGAACAAAAGGTTATCCCCCAGTTTATCTGCATCTCCCTTTATTTCCTCCCAGCCTTTGGCTTCTGTGACCATGGATGGAATCTATGACAGAAAGCCTTTGGAACTGTGGGGTATCCGTTGATAACTACAACATCAACATCCTGCCTGGTGTGTCAGAATGGATTAGAATCTGAGCATCATCTGGATGGTCATCATTTTCAGAGTTTCTTTATTCTGAAAATTGTCACAAATACGCTAGGTGGGGTTGCTCCATTTAGGGCAAAGTCAAGGCGAAAGCACATCCATCAGTGAGGACAAGTTTGTTCTCTCCACTTCCCAATAAAGGTCTCCACTGCTTAGTATGGGATATAAGTAGGGACAAGGAAAGGTGAAAGGCTCTGGAGGTTAGTTTCGGGTGCATACACACTTATGTGTTTGAAGTGGGCTGGAATGCTACTCTCTCAATCTTCACCATGATACAGGTATCACTAGATTTCTGCTCTATCTTCTTTTTGATACTGCTTGGATGCCAATTATTTTCTCAGACAAAACAGGCTAGGGAAGGGACATCATGGCTATTGCTGGAGGTTTGTCTCTTCAGTTCTGTAAAGCAGGTTGTCACTACTCGGCCAACCTTGTCTTTCTCCTTCGTGCTTTTTTATGTTTATAATTAGATCCTGTGGCTTTGGATCAGGCAACAACGACCTGCACACACAAACCCTAACCCCTCCCCCTAAACTTTTGCCTAAGACTAGAAAAGAGAGATCTCAGCAAATTGATGCTTCAGGTTCTGGAGCATGGTTCCTGAAGCAAGTTCCGAGAAGTTGTTCTTCTCCAACAGGCCCATGCTGTCTCCAGGAGTCCCTGGAGGGAGATTGGAGTACTGCAGCTATAGGTATTGATTAAAAAGTATTTGGGGAGCGTGCAGTTAATATGGGTGCATGCGACTTTTCTTATTGGGTACATTTAAGACATTTTATTTGTAGTAGTGTTATATTATAATAAAATGATATGTTATAGTAAGGCAATCTTGCTGTGTTCTAGGATGATGGGCATATTTTACCGGACCTTTAGGGACATTTCCATTTCACACTTGGCTACTTTTCTCTGGTTGCCCAATGCTCTGGGGTACGCTCTGTCGCTTCATCTGTCAACAGCATGTCTGTGGAGCAGCCAGGGATGCATAGCCCAAGGGTGTCCAGCCAAGGGAGGTGAGAAGTAGCGGGAATTTAGCTGAAGCGGAAAAGTGGCATGCTTCTACACTGAGTGACACTCAGATGTGACCAGCAGCTGGCTAGGAGCTGCAGCTGGAGTCATTCCCTCATTAATATGGCCCACCTGGAACAGCTGCCCCAGGTGGATGCACACACAGACTCTTGCTGTTCCTCTGCTCAGTGAGCTTGCACCTGGGAACCCACTGCTATTTTAGTTGCCTGCGATGTTCACTGCTGTTTAAATATAAGATAAATTCACGTGGCTTAGGACGGAGACTCCATCTGGCGGATTCTACCTTGAGGAGAAAGTAAGTGGCTCTGTGCTAAGCAGCTTTCTGAGAGCAGACAGGCCTTTAAAAATAAGGGAAATAAACAGCGAGCGAGGTTTTTAACCCATCGTACGCAACGTGGAAATGGGTGAGGGGGAGAGATGGAGGAGGAGATGCTCGAGGCTCCATCTCTCCTATGCCTGGGTCCTAATGCATCAAACTGTGGGGACTGGAGAAGACTAGACCTACCAGGAGGATTAACTGTCTCACAGAATTTATGATTAACAAACAGATGACAGTCTGATCATGCTTAAATGGGAAGCCTAGGATGTCCCCGGTGGCTATCTAGTGTGAATGGGGACCACTGAGAGGAATGAAGGTAGTCCAGGGATTAAGAATGTGTGTTTGCGCTGGAGACATGGCTCAATGATTGACTTCCTACTGTTCTTTCAGGGACCTGGGTTTGGTTCCTACCACCCATGTCTGGCAGCTCACAACCACCTGTAATTCCAGTTCAGGGGACATGACGCCCTCTTCTGGCTTGTGCAGGCACCTGCAACATGCTATCATCCCCAAACATAGATTCACATAATTAAAAATGAAATAAAACTTAAAAATGAGCGCTGTTTGAATCCAAGCTTCACTGAGTATTGTCTGTGAGAAATTAGTCAAATTATATAACTTCTCAGAACCTGCATTTCTTTATCAGCATCACCTCACAAGGTTGTGGACTGGGGACAGGATCCACAGGAGGGAGTCCTGTTAGGGCTTTGTATCTCGTGCCCATTAGACACAGCTTCCTTCCCGATGCTGAGAGAGATGATTGTTCATGGTATGGTGAGGGCTTCCCACCCTTCTTGTGCCCTTACATTTTCTTCTTCATGCTACTTTATACTGATGTTCATTCTAGGGTTTGGGCCCAGGCAATAATAATGTATAAACTCCAGAAACTCTACAAATACAAACCTTTCCCTAGACCCAGAATAGAAAACAAGTACAATTTCAGTAATCTGAACAGTTCCTGCCCTGGAGCATGGCTGTTCAAAGATTGAGCTGGGTGGGTAGGCTAGATATATGGTTCTATTCCTATTCTTTATCTGAAGGCTGGGATAAGTGTGGAGGTCTGGCCAAGGGGAGGGTAGTGGTAAAAAAAAGCTCAGACTAGACCCAGTGTTTTTTTCCATAGCCATGGCTGACTCAAGGCTGCTTATAATGCTTATAAGGTTTGGGAAGTTGAGTGTGGAGGTCTGAGACATATGGCACAATTGGAACAGCAGAGTCACTTGAGCTGTGTTTGAAGGATAATTTTAACTTTTATAGCTGCCTTTAACTATTACCTTTCTTCCTTATATGTGTGTACACGTGTGCGCTAATGCACTCGCAGGTACATACATTTGTGGGTATGTGTGGAGGTCAGAGGTCAACCTCTAATGTCACTGCTTAAGTGTTGCCTATCATTTATTTTTGAGAAAGGATTTCACACTGGCCTGCAACTTGTCACATAGGCTAGGCTGTCTGTGCTGTGAGCCCCTGTGATCCTCCTTTCTGTGACACCCCCCCCATTCTTAGTGAAATATGTCACCATGCCCAGATTTTATGTGGCTTCTGTGGATCAGACTTAGGTCCTTGTGCTTATAAGACACACTTTACTGAGTGAGCTATCTCGCCAGCACCTTCTTAGTCTGACCCTCAGGTTATTCAACTAGGATGAAGGACTTTTGGTAGTTGTAGCTGAAAGTTCATTACACTGGTGTTTATAGCTGCCCATCTTCTCCTTGTAGTTGTTTCTAGGTTGGGGAAGAACGGAGCATCACCATAGTGACAATGAACTAGGATCTATGGTGATTGTCTATTTTGTTAGCAGATACAAATGAGGTATGATATTTGCTGGCTGGGAGGAATGTCTGGTAAGAGGGATTAGGGCTTGAAAAGGGTGATGTCATCTTAGTTCTTAACCTGATCCCAGTAAATGACACTGAGATGGAAAGAATTGCATTAAAGATAGCCTGGGGCTGGGGCAGGGGATAGACAGTACAGCTTTCTTCCTGCTTTAAACCCCTTTATGGTCTATACTTGCTTGTCTGGTACAGACCACACAGGAGGAGTTTGTTAGACATAGAGGAGTTGAGGTAAAGGAAAGCTGCTTCTATAAAGGAGCAGCTGAAGTAGAGGAACAGAGGGAGGCAGGAACCATGGCTGGGCTGGAGACACTGTGGAACTTAAGTTACATTCACTATAGAGATGCCCATCCCCATCCAGGGCAGCTGGGAATTGATTGGCACAAGAGGACCCAACTCCATCAACATGTTGAGGCTGAGCATCCCTAACAGTGTGGCCTTTGTTTTAGCACCACCCTGTTCTCATCTAGAAGCTCACACTGGGGTCTCATATGTATGCTAAGTGTTAAAGCTCCAAGCTCTGTGATGGTACCCATCTCTAACTTTACTGACTATGTAGCTGCCACATTCAGAAAGAATAACTTAGAACAGACCATCATTAAGAAGTGATGGCCACAGGCACACCATGCCTCACAGGATGGGGAGTCACCAGAGACTTCTTGTAAGCCCATGGCCACTGGATTATGAATAAGCAGCCTGGGGGGTGTCTGAGAGCACATAGCATAGTGTGTATGAACTTCCTCTAACCTTAGCAGATCTAAATCCTACCCTCTCTTTACAGCCCCAGGCAATGAATATCAGTGTTGCATGGCTTGTTGGCATGCCTGCTCACATATCACGCTTCTGTTGCTTTATGGTTTCGTGCACCTTTTATTTTCACTATGGGATGACCTTGCTGAGAGATGGGAAAGTTTATATCTATGTTCCTAGGATTGGGTAAGCTGTTTGTTAAGTATGATGTCTTATAGATTCATCTTAAATAGTATGCAAATGGAAGCTGTTTGAAGCCACATTGACAATTAGTCATTACAGACTCATCACAGAAGATGTCTAATAATAATGAGATCTCATATTATTGGCTGACATGTATAGAGTGCTCAGAAGGAGCCCAGCACCAGATATACATGGCCACTTATCGACCAAATTAGGAGATGACTTTCATTATTACTATTTTTTTTCTCTTTTCAGATGAGAAAGACAGGGCTGGGAGGAGTTATCTTACTCAGGCAAGATCACACAAGGACTTTTGAGTTGCAGTGATGGGCACCGTAGCTTAATGTGGAATAGATGCTCTGTTTGGAAATGGGGTACAGAGTAGATGAAGCTGAAGATGGTGACAGAAGCCTAACAGAGGCTAAATGAAAACATGAGTGTCACCTTTTATAGTCCTGAGCTTAGTAATGGTGAGGCAGAGGCCATGAATTCCCCCACCCCCTTGCTGACACACAACTCATCTCTGGTGACAAGAGTTCAGAGCTTCAGGCACACTTGAACTCTTGTTTTATGGCTCTCCCGCCTATGAGTTTGGGGGACCTAATGAAGTCTCTCCTGAAATGACAATCTCAATTGGTTCAAGTGCTTTTTAAATATAGCTTTCTGTGAGCATGAGGCAAGGCAGAGGGCCTTGTGTGTGTGTGGGAGACACTGGTAATATGGACACTGGGTTTTCCATGTGCAGAACCAAGACCTGGGCCATGAACACCATGGTCTGTTG
>NW_021604732.1:5642776-5646931 GCF_004785775.1 Grammomys surdaster
TCTCTCATATATTTTCAAACTCCAGCCATTGGCCTTTCTTTTGTACTTTTCTTGAATCAAGTTCACGGAGATTCCTTGCTGTCAAGGCACTAGGAATCTCCTCAGTAGTATTTTAGCTAATATTATCTAAGTGCTGCTGAAGGCCAGGCAAAATACCAAGGATTTAGTAGCACATGCTAATCTATGCACTAGCTTACTTAGTACAGAAACAACCCTGGGAAGTTGTTTGGGGGTGAAGGTAGGTTTATAATGGTATTTTGATGTTAGCATGACTCCAAGAAAGATCAATTTTTGCCCATCTCTCCTTTTTACAGTCTATAGATCACCACTGAGGAGACACAAAGGAGAATGGGAACATAGCACCCCTCTCCTGGCAGCTGCACACACCTGACATTCTTACACTCAGGGCATCTTGGAAGTTATGCTGGACCAAGTGTCTTAAGGTCTGGGCTAGGGGAGGACACATGTTGCCTTCCCTGAACCTGATACTCAGTATGGGGATGTCCAGATGTTGAAACAGAGGCTCATGTGATACACTCACTAGATAGGGCCATGGTGGGCAGCTCTGGCCAAGTACAGGTTTGATGTGGAGTATTTGATGGATGCATTCAGTCAAATGACTATGAAACTATTTGCTTGCTGTACTCCACATCCTGTGGCCATATGTTCTAGAGTTTGTTTCTATAGGAGTGCCATTTTGGAGATCCCTTGCATATCATCTGCTGCTTTTCTCATGAAAAAGACCTTAGGGAGAACTATGATCAGTACTGAAAGGTGAGACCAGTTGGGTCCTATTATTGAAATGGCTCTATTTAAATCACTAGATAATTAGTGAGACAATCAGCGCCAGCATGACCAGTTTTTTTCATCATCAGGTTGTCCACTGTGGATGCTGACAGGACAGTCAACTGTCAAAACCAGGCTGAAGGTTCAATCAGACAGCCAGCAGCCACTGGTTATGTAGCACATGGAGTTATCTTGACATCAAAGGTATCTTATTTCTAGAAAGAAGACTCTCCATGTCCTCCTAAAAAGTCAAACTGAGGGATAGAGGAGATGGTTCAGTCTGTAAAATGCCTACCATGCCAGCATAAGGACCTGAGTTCAGATAACCTGGCAGAACTGATAATTGTAGCTTGTCGCTCAGCTAGCCTAGCCGGTTGGTGAGCTCCAGGTTGAGTGGCCGACACTGTCTCAACCAATAAGAAAGTGAACAATTGAGGAAGACACCCCATACTGACTGCTGGAAAGCAAGCGTGTGCATATACACACACAAAGCTGCATGGGCATGTTCATACTAATATGAACACACACACAGACGCACACACATAGACACACACACAGGCACACACACACACACACACACACACACACACACACACACACACACACAGAGTATGGCTGAAAACCAGTAATGTATTCTTTCATTTACTCTCAACTTTCAACGTCTCAACTTTTTTCTTGGTCCTTCCTGGTCTTTTTGATACCAGTATAATCCATATGTGTAGCCTTCAATTGACATATGACCAGATTGTAAACTGACCGGTGCTCCCTGGGCCTGGCCAAGCATTTCTCCTGCCTTAATGTCCCTTGAAGGGTTACCTTTTTGAGGAAGGCTTCCCTTGGTTTTGCTGTTTCATGCTGATAGATGAATCACTACATTTTCCTCTACAGTACCGTGTCTCCTATCTCCTTGTATATAGGACACCAAAGTCCATGGAGGCATTATAATTATTTGTAAGCATCTCATGTACCCTGGACTGAGAGCCCCTTGAGGACATGCTGCCATGACATCACACTATTAATTATGGCATCAGTTAATATTTGCTGAACAGGGAATGTCTTAGTTTGGACAATGTCTGTCATATGAGCATTAGTACCTGAGTTTAGATCCCCAACACCAATGTAAACCACTAAGTGTGGTTGCATGTGTCTGTGACTCTAGTACCATGTATGTAGAGACAGGCATATTCCCAGAGTTTGATGAACATCAGGACCATAAGTGCTGAGTTCAGTGAGAGACCCTGCCTGAAAAAATAAAGTGCTGAGCAAAGGAGGAAGACACCTGATGTCACCCTCTGGCCTCATAAACATAATGCACACATGTGAATCTATGCATAGACATATTTACTCTACAAGACACACACACACACACACATACACAGACACACACACACAGATACATACATACACACACACAGACACACACACAGACACACAGACACACACAGACACACAGACACACACACACACAGACACACACACACACAGAGCGCGCGAGAGAGTTTGCTATACAGTTGATTAAGTCGGTAACTGGCTGCTGTATCTCAGGCTGGACTTTGTTCTCTATTTCAATTTGGGGACAAATCCCACCCCAAATCCCTCAGCTCACATTCCTCCTATACTGAGTGTTTTCTGAATATAAATACAATTTCCCTAAGCTAGCTGGAAAAAATACAAGTCTCTTGCTGGGTATAGTTTCTGGATTCATTAAACAGAGCCCTGGGAGAAGCTAAGCTAATACAATTCTGAAGCTAATCTCCCCTCCAAGTCATTCCATAAATCTGATTAATGGGTCACCTCTCGACCATAAGCACTGTTGCTATATTAAAAGAAAATGCTCTAACAGGATTGTAATTCTGTTAACAAGGCTTCTGCTGTTCGCAAAAGGCATTTCCTCACAGGAGAAACGAGCCTAGACTGGAAGATGCATAGGATTAGGGAGTGAGCAGAGTTCTACAGGTCTTTGTGCTTAATTGCAAAAGAGGAGAACGAAAAGATTCACAGGGAACCAAATCATAGGGAAGAGTGGGTGCTTCTCAGTGTCCCTCAGAAAACGTGTCACTTTCTCAACTCTCAGTTGTCTGATAGCTTATCCTGTGACGCTGATCTCTTTCAACAGGATGGGCCCCTTAGTATCTATTGGTTCAGATAATCATTAACACAGGCTGCATTTCGGCTTCCCCTGCCATGGATTTTCACAGAACCTGTGTACTCCAGAATAAGACAAACTTCAGGACCATCTATCTACTGTAGAATGCCCCAGGGTGGGCATGCTTCCATAACTATGTGGAAAACAACCGACAGAGACTGGATTTTTTAACTGATAGCGTTGAGGACATAGAAGTGGGCTCTGTAATGTCTGTTTCTGTCTGTTAGAAATTATATTATTTGGATTTTATTTCTTCCTGGGAATAATGGCTGGCCTTTTTGGATAAGGACTTTATTTTAGGCATAACTTATGATAATCTTATTTCCTGCCCCCAGGGATTGGGTCACTGATGGGCATGTGATCTAGTGGGGGACACTGAGATGTAAGGGGGCTAGGAGCAAGTTTCCTCCCTTGACTTTCTATGAAGGCCACCAGAAATATCTATCTTTACTCCTTTGTGGGTTATTAGCAGTAGTTCTGGGGGGCTAATCCCGCTGCAGCTCTCTCATGGTCCTGATGCACAACTGTCTGAAGGTTCAGCTGACAAAGACAGGAACTAAATGTTGAGTCTGGATCTAGAAGCTCATTGAAGTACTTGTTCATCTCAAGTCAGCCATCATAATCCCTTGTTGTGTACATCTCTTTGATTGAGGTTTCTATTATTGGTGGAGGAAAACAACTGAGCCAACACATTATGGCCTAGAGAACAGGCAGCTGACTCCCAAGCCTGCTGTCTCCTAAAAGTCATGGCCCCTTCTGTCCAACAACAGCTTTTCATTGAGGGTTGTAGGGTTGGCCTCAGAAGGACACAAAGACCCCTGATTCCCTGAACATTATAAATCAAAGCAGGGGGTGGGGTGGGTAGAGGCTTCCAGGCAGAACAGGACTTTAGCTCAAATAAACTATCTGAAGCATTTACATACATTATGTCATTAGCAACCCTGGAAGAGGAGCAACAGGAAGTTCAGGATCACTGGAGGAGGGGGTAGAATCAGATACCCCAGTCTGTAGCCCCTGGGATGTTACCTTTACTCAAGTAAGTAAGTGAATGAGTTTATGTATGCAATTGTAATTAAGTGCAGTGGGATGGCTGAACCTAAGAGAATGAAGAAGACATGAACTAGGAGTAGGGGTGGCTGGGAAGAAGAAAGCAGTCAATAGGAGGAAGACAGGAGTGAGAAAGGATGATGGGGGGATATGATCAAAATATTGCTTATACATAT
>NW_021604732.1:5647031-5661471 GCF_004785775.1 Grammomys surdaster
ACGTAAGTCTTTTTCAATTCTATATATGCCCACATACATGGAATTGTAAAAGGATAAGTGAATTTGACAGAATAAAGAAGCAGCAAAACTTGTAGTTTCCTTAGACTCAGGTAATCTGGCCTGTCCAGCACTGGGCTGTATCTCCACATGGAATAAAGCATGTTAGCTGAACAGCCAGCTTTGTTTCAAGATGAACCCTTCTAAGCTTGTCCCTCGGAGGTCACACCATCTCTATCACAACCCAACACTGATGGCCTGTCTGCCCCACCCCCCCAATGAATTATCTTGCTGTCATTGAAAAAATCGAGCATTCCCATACTTAGGTTCTAAAAGTATTTTTTGAGCAACATGAAGTCAATTAAAAGTGTACAGATTTCTTTACTGTGTACCTTTTCTTTGTCAACCATGAGCCATGGGTTGTGATGACCAGCAACTATTTGGGGGTGGGATATCTTAAGAATGTGTCCTTTCCAGTCATTCTAGTGAACATCCCTTCGGAAACACTAAAAGCCCCTTTTGTTGTCCCTAACAGTGAGTGGTCTAACATCTTTTCTAATTTTTTTTTTTTAATTTTGAAACAGGTTCTCATGTAGTTCAGCTTAGCTTTGAATTATATAACCAAGGTGGACTTGAACCCCTGATTCTGCTGCCTCAGTCTCCTCAGGTCTGAGATTACAGGCATATGCAATCATACCTCATCTATTAGATATATCTAATAGATAATCATGCTATTACCCGTCCTTGATTGTTATTATCTTGCTTTCCCGAAGTTATTTTGAGAACAACAGGTCATTCTTCCTTGAAGCGTAGGTGAGCTTACAGTCTGATCAACCAACACCAGGGTTGGTGCCAAGAACAGGGACATTGTTCTGGGATAGTCTAGCAAAGCAGGAAGAGCAGGATTCTCATTCCTCAGAAGGGGAACAACTTCCTGCTTGCCTTTGTGCCATAGTACAGGAACAATAAAGAGGAAAGAAGGTTAAAAAAAAACAAAAAACAAAAAAAGAAAAACAAACCCGTAAGATGGATGTGTTGGGGCAGCCAAAAAGGAATGTTTTCTTAAAAGCTCTCCCAGTAAGGAAAGGCTTTGCATGCAGGCAGCCAGCCATTCCTTCCTCTCCTTTTGATGGCCTGTAACTGACTAGTGTGCTCCTGACAATCAGATCTAGCTGGGAAAGAAAAAAAAAACAAAGGAAGGAAGACTAACTTTCCCTTAGACTAATTCTTCTAGACATATAATTGTGGACTTGTCAGCAAAGATGGCCAAAGCTAAGTGTTCCTGCGCATGTGGGGAGCATGGGGTTTCACTTCGGGGTTCTTTGTATGGATAGTCTCCCTGGAGGCTTCCTCCTGCCACAACTTCTCTAGTGGACCTTGTCTACTAAGCCCTTCTGTGATCCAGTTCCCGTAGCTAAGCTTTCATTCCCCAGGAGGAAGAGTTTCTTCTAAGTTAGCAGATCCTAATCAGCTAGAGTTCACACTTCAGAGTAATTCCCTTTCATTTCTGTCAGTGACCAGGGCGACAGAGAAACTTGTGCAGATGGAGGTGATAAAGTTAGAGGGAATAAGATAGTCCTAGAATGATCTGAGGAAAGGGTGGAGGAAGAAGGGAGGGGGAGGGAGAGGGACAGAAAGAGAGGGACAGAGAAAGGAAGAGGGAGAGAGTTGGGAGAGGGAAGGATCGGAAAAACAGGAGAGAGAAAAGGGAGAGGGAGGGAGGGAGAGAGAGAGAGAGAGAGAGAGAGAGAGAGAGAGAGAGAGAGAGAGAGAGAGAGAGAGAGAATGAATGAGAGATGTCTGAATGAAAAAGACTTTCCCTATTTAATAAGAAACTAAGCCTTTCATCTCCAAGTAACTCAGGCACTCATGGCTGTTAGCTCACTCAACAGGCATCCCCTCACTTTCTTTCATCCAGCCTTGGCACAGCTCCCCTAGTTCCTTTGTAGTCATCCAGGTTGTTACAAAATAGAAACACACTTTCACTCTTGTCTTTTTCCCCTTATCAAAAGGATGCCTCCAAAGAGCCCAGTTGGGCCGTTTGGCCAACAGAAATTTGCAAAATATCTGCATACACAAAACAATATTAAACAGTGTGGCGAGACCATGATAGACAGGTAATGTTTTGTGGGAATACCACACAAGAGAAATGAGCCCCAGGGACAGTCAGTAGCTGGACCAACAGGAATTTTGCATTCTAAAATTGAGTGTGGCATTAACGGTATGTAATCCCTAGGAGTATTTTGAATCGTCTCATGAACACATCAAGAATTCCTTAAGTCTTAGGAAATATGGCAGGACATTTACATCACTTGCCTAAGGCCACCACATGACTGCAGACAGTGGTCAACCTGGGATGTTTCCTCAGGCTCCAGTTGTAACTCAAAGCCCCATCTCTCTCCTGAAACACACGGATGGTTTTCCCCTCCCGGAATTAAACATACCCGTAGCAACACCGGGCTAATTAGGTAAGATAATTCATAGGAAAATCTTTAAAGACAAATACTATAAAATGAAGACTTCCTGATTTGAAACCCCCTCCTTAGTCTACTTTTGCTCATGGTTTCCACTATGGTCCTCACACTGGGACACTAACATTTCACTCTGGTAAAATGATGAGAGCCCCTGCTCCCGTCTTTTCTGCTAGCAGGGGTGGTAGCCAGTGTAAGAAGTCGCAGAGACTGCCCCAGAGATCTTAGTTTTACCTGCTGTAGACCAAGGACTCTCGGTTATTGATGACTTTATCAGATTTGTATCTCCGGAAGTCTTCCCAAGCATCCTTGATGGCCGTGACTGTGAGGATGACACAGACTGGAACCATGCTCACCCCCGGCTGGAACGCATTGACCACGGGAATGAAATTCAGAATGACGATACCCACAAAATAGAGATTGGCGAACCGATGCAGCTGCTCAAAAATGTTCTTGGGTATGAAGGACAGCACTGTGTACTTGCTGGTCTTGACTTGGTTCCCCCGATAATGGCGGTTGGGGTTTTCTTTGTAGGGCCATCCTTCAAAAGGCAGGTTGGAGACCACAACTCTCTTCTTGTCTTCTTTCTTTTTCCTCCTTTTCCTCCCTTCCTTCCTCATCTCTGCTCAAATCTGCCTCTTTGATTCTCATAATTTAATTAGCATCTTTTACTCACTTTCTTTGCTTTAAATTTCTCTTTCTCTTTTCAAAACTAACAATAAAAAAGGAAAAAAGAAAAAAAGAAAGAAAGAAAAAAGTAAAACAGCAAGTCGATCTGCAAGCAGTATGGGAGAACTCTTTGGAAGGAGTTCACAGAGAATGGGCGTGTGTCACCTGGCACTTCCTTCTGCCTGTTTGAGACTCCACCTGTGGGAATGTAGGCGTCATCATCCACCGGTGTCTTCCTTTCCTACACAGGTGCACTAACACTGGGTCCTAAAACCTACCAGGTTAAGCAATAAAATGGATTTCTAGCCAGACATCCTGCTGCTTTAAAAATGATACATCGTGTGTGTGTGTGTGTGTCTTCACCTAACACCCTCAACAGAGCTTCTTAGGAAATTACTCTCATATGATGATCTAATCATCCTGAAGTTTAGTTCTTGGGCTTCTAACTCAATTTTAATAATAACACAATGTCTGGGTGGCTAAGAATATGAGGGTTTTACATCAAGGTTTTTCAACTTCAGCCCTGTTTTTACTAGGTTGTGTGTGTGTGTGTTGTTGTTGTTGTTGTTCTGTTTGGATATGTACTGGTACCCCAGCTTCCATCCACTAGATGCCAGTAGTATTCTATCTACAACCTATCCCCAACCTATCACCATATGTTTAAGGGGTGGTGGGGGAGGGAGGAGGTATGTGTCAAAATCACCTCCAGCTGATCATCACTGAGTTAAGCAAATTTAATGTCTGAAAAAAGTCGTAAACAATCAAACTATTATCTAAGAAAAGCCCTACAATGCCTCTCTCTCTCTCTCTCTCTCTCTCTCTCTCTCTCTCTCTGTCTCTCTCTGTGTGTGTGTGTGTATGTGTATGTGTGTGTGTGTACTTCAAATAAAATTTTCTTATCTGAACTGATAATACTCCCTCCAAGAGTCAAAGAAGATACATTTAACAACACCCCCTATACCAGGCATTGGAAGAAGTCTTGAGTTGTTTTTCGGGGATTGTACAACAGATTCCCAAAACATTATAGACTACTGCTAGAGGTGAAAGGTAAGTCCCTATTGGTTAGGACACCACGCACTTTAGACACATAGTCCAGAGGTCCTTGAGCTGGAATTGACCTGAAAGGCTGCTCCCTGAGGACTAGCTGTCATGAGAGATGAAAGAGCCTTGAAGGTGAAAGATAGCTTGAGGGTGCCATTCATGCTTCTAAAGGAGAGAAGCAAACAACAGTCTTGCCCAACTATAATACCTATGAACAACAACAATGCCCGGTATGGCACAAATAACACTCAGTGTTCAGTAGTGGCACTCATACCTTGGTAGTAACTAATAGCTTTCTCATTGGACTATGTGCCATGCATCAAGAGAGAAATCATGCCCAATTACCCAAGGCTAGTGAAGTCATGGATCTTGGAGGAGAGTCTCCAACCTCCATTTTACTAAACCAGCATAATCCCCAACTACACTTTAAATATTTGTCTTTATACCCACATATAAGTGTTGTCCTTATACTCTCACCAAGAGATAAGGACTTATCTCTACCCATTGTCCTTTCAACAGGTAGAAAGCATTACAGAAAACCACAACTAATCAAATGCCCAGGCTCAACTGATACATCTATAAAACACTCCCTCAATGAAGGCTCAGGAAACTTTGCAGAAGAGGGCATGGAAATATAAGAGCCAGAGGATCAGGGAGTTTGCTGTGAGACTGTCTCCTAGTAATGTCAGAAGTTACACACACCAAGTCTCACCAACATGACTACCCAAACATATGTTGAACAAGAATAACAGACATGCTAATGTGCACTGGGGAATGTGTTTGTTTTGGCATACACACACACACACACACACACACACACACACACACACAAATAAGTAAAGAAGTAAAGAAAGAAAGAATGAATGAGAGAAAGAAAGAAAGAAAGAAAGAAAGAAAGAAAGAAAGAAAGAAATTTTAAAAGCCATATTGCTAGTAAAGATCAGTTCCTTAAATATGCCGGTGAGTTTATTTACCTTCTGCAACAGAGGAAACAGTAGTAGAGTCCCCTACCTTTCATATATTTGAATGCTGGCACTGTTCATTTCTCTGTCAAAGCAATATCTCTTGAAGTCCTCCATGCCATCTTTGACCATGATGATCAACAGGACAATGGCCAGTGGTAACATGGTGATTTCCCTGTGGAAGACTTCCATGGAGGGCATCCAGTTCAGAATCACCAGGAACAGAAAGTAGAGGTTGGCCCACCTAGCGGGACAAGCAAAGTGGGAGTGGAGACTCTGGAGGAGAAAAATATATTCCAGTTTCTTCCTAGTTATTGGCTCTTACCCAACTCAAACATCTCTTTCACTGTGAATTCAAGTCAGAAAGTTAAGGCATTAGAGTAAAGTGCTATAGCTTTTTAAAAATAACATTTATTTATTTATTTATTTATTTATTTATTTATTTATTTATTTAGTGTGTGTGTGTGAGCATGCGTGCACACCTTTTGTGGGAGTAGATTCTCAACTTCTAACACATGGATCCTAGGGATTGATCTCAGGGCACCAGTCTTGGTAGTGACCACCGTTACCATCTGCACCATCTCACCAGCCATGTTTCCGCTGTTTACTAGTTCACCGACCTACCTAAGTTTATCCTCTTTTGTGCAAAGAGGACATAATGTAACCCTATCTACTTGAAAGGGCTCTCATAAATGTTATGTGATGTAAAAATTGGTTTGTGTACACGAAAGGGTTCTGAAGTAAAACAGCCGATCAATGCTAGTTACACATTTTAGTACATTTTGGGATTTTAAAGTAATATTTGATTTATAGTCAATAATGACTTTTGCACATTGTTTGAAAAGGATAGATTATACTTTTAAGGTTTTTAAGTGACTCTCATTTCCCCTGCTACAGTGTCTTTGCACATGAAGCTATGTATTCAGAAATATTTTCCTGGTTCTCTTCACCTACTTTTTCTGATTACTCCTTTCTTTTTTTTTTAAAGTGTGGATTATATATAATGCGTTCATATGTATGTGGAGTACATGTGTGTGTGTGTGTACATGTGTACATGTGTATGTGCATGTTTATATGTGTCAGATGTTTGGAGTCTTCCTCAATTACTCTCTACTTTATTAATGAGGCAGGGTCTTTTATTTGACCCTAGAGCTCACTGATTTCAAAAAAGCCAGTTTTGCTCTTGGAATCCCTTGTTTTCTTCTCCCAAGATCTGGGCCTTCAGATTGGCAGCTTCACATTTGCCAAGATTATAAAGGGGTTCTGGGGATCCGAACACTCTTGTCCTCACAGTTGACTCAGTGAATCATCTACCCAGGGTGACTATTTTTTCATCCAATCATATCTGAATTATTACTTCTTCAGAGAAGTCTTTGCTAACATTGTTTAGTCCAAGTTCTCACTGCAAAGCACCATATACCTTTCCTTGCAAATATTTTGTCTAGTTATAGTTTTAAATCAATTTGGCAATTTAAAAAGCAATGTGTGTCTCCTTCACTAGATGGGGCAAACAATGAGTTCAGCCTCTTCTTCCCATATATCTTTACTTTGCAAACACATGGCATGATAAGTCAACACCTGATAAATGAGAGATGCTTGCTTCATATGTACATTTGGATATCAAAGGGAACTGCATCATCTCAGTGGCAATACTAGGCCAAGGTATGTATTGTTGGGGGACCCAGCTGCATACCTATGAAACTGCTCAAAGAGATTTTGGGGCAGGAAGGTGAGGAGAGTGTACTTGGTTGTACAGATGATGTTGCCTGGGTACCTCCTGGAGACCTTCTTCCAGTCCTGGTGACACATGCTGTTGTTGGGGTACACCACCCGCTGCTCGGTTGGGTTGTAGCTCTGCCTATCCGTCTCTGGAGAAAGCAGCGGTGTGGTTTCTGAAGGGGATTGGGAGAAGCCATTTTGGGTTCGCCATTTCCACCGGAGCCAAGAAAAGTCCAGGGAGAAAGTCATTTCCAGAATCAGGTGACAACAGTCTGCAAACACACAAGAAATTGCTGTGGTCAGGAGGGCTGAGTGGAATGTGAACACAAGAAGTCACTATGGTAAGGAGGAAAACACAACATGGCATCTCTTCTTTTGTCCATAAAAGGTCCAATCTTAGAAAAATAGAAACAGTCCTTGCAATGCATCTGTTTTAAGGTCAGACACATTAAGTAAAACAATATAAACTACCACAAGGATCAGTGTTGTGAAATCAAGTGATGTGGTCAGTGTGGTAGGTGTTGGTGACATGGTTGGTGCTGTCAATGTTAGCAAAGACGTCTCTGAAGAAGTAATAATTCAGTCAAATTGTGGTCTGCAAGGATGGGATGCTGGGACGCTAAATTTGAGCTCTGGCTCATTCTTAATGGTAAACTTTCTCCATTCACCTTGTTCATCTTCAACATAAAAAGAAGAAAGAAAGAGGAGCTAGAGAGATGGCTTAGTGCTTAAGAGCACTTGCTATTCTTGCCGAGAACCCAAGCTCAGTTCCCAGATATCAGATGGCTGCCAATTACATGCAAATCCAGTTTCAGGGGATCTGGTACTCTTTTCTAGGCTCTGTAGGCACCAGGTATACATGGCATATACATACATATACATACATACATACATACATACATACATACCCCTATATATACATTCAGGTATGTACACATACACATGATATAAAAATAAATAAACCTTTAAAACACTGAATTGGCTTTTAAAAAATGAAGAAAGCTATTTTTACCATTCTTTGCTCATATGATTAATTTAAAGTTTTAGAAAATTTATTTATATATAAGGGTATTTTATCAGCATATGTCTGTGTACTACTTATGCATCTGGTTCTTGCAGAGGCCAGAAGAGGTTATTGGATTCCCTACAACTGGACTTACAGACATTTGTTAGCCACTATGTGGGTATGAGAATTGAACCTGGGTCCTCTGGAAGAAGAGTTGTGTTCTTAACCCTATCCATGTAGGAACAAATTGGGCAGCACATAAAATTGTATTGCAAATTTTAAGACAAAATGAGAAATGTTTACATTTTAAATATTTATTAAAAAAACTAGTTAACATATGACTGGATGGTGGTGGTGCATACTTTTAGTCCTAGCTTGGGAGGGAGAGGCAGGTGGATCTCTGTGAATTCAAAGCCAGCCTGATTTAAAGAGAGAGTTCCAGGACAAACAAGTCTACACAGAGAAATACTGTCTTGAAAAACCAAGACCCCCCCCCAAAAAAAAAGTTAGCCTACTATATAATAGGTTTTATTATAATATTTTTATCCATATATATCACCATGCTTTGTTGTAATTGCCCCTCCCACCCATTCTCTGTAAGCTCTCTGTGCTTCCCTTCTCTGCTTCACTCCTCCCTTCAGAATTCCCTCCTTCAATTTCCATGTCGCATGTATTCCATTACCAAGAGCTCCTTAGTCTTTAGGATTTCTTTGGCTATACAATTTTTAACCTTATCACATTTCAGAGCAGGACATTAAATGGAAGTGTCTGGGGGTGTAGCTTGTAGGCAGAGTTCAGAAAGCAGGAGGCAAAATGATTCCATCACACATAAATCTGCATCTTAGGGCTTTAGTGCTGTGAACAGATACCGTCACCAAGGCAAGTCTTACAAAGGACAACATTTAATTGGGACTGGCTTACAAGTTCAGAGGTTCAGTCCATAATCATCAAGGTAGGAGCATTGTGGCATCTAGGGAGGCATGGTGCAGGAGGAGCTAAGAGTTCTACATCTTCATCTGAAGGCCACTAGCAGAACACTGGCTTCTAGGCAGCTAGGATGAGGATCTTTAACCCACACCCAAAGTGCCACACCTATTCCAACAAGGCCATGCCCACTCTGACAAGGCCACACCCTCTAATAGTGTCACTCCCTGGGCCGAGCATATACAAACCATCACAACCTGGTATAGAGGTATACATCCATAATCCCAGCACTCAGGAGACAGGCAGGAGGACCAGCAGCTCAATATCATCAATATCATTGTCAACTATACAGCAACTTGAATGACAGCCTACTCTCTCCCTCCCTCCCTCCCTCCCTCCCTCCCTCCCTCCCTCCCTCCCTCTCCCTCCCTCTCTGTCTCCTTTTCTTTCTATCTTTCTGTTTGCTGTTGTTTTTTTTTCCCAAGATCTTTAAATGAGAATGGAAAGTGGAAAGAGGCAAAAAGATACTTTATTAGGACACCTGGACACGACATGACTGGGCTGTGGTAACCAGTGCTGGTATCGTAAATATCAGTTGGCCTATCTCTTTGGCTTGGGGATCATAACTCCATTTGGTAGATCTAAAAACGGAGAGCCTGGTCAAGAAGATATTCTTCCTAGATGGCTGATTTGACTGTTACGCTGTTTGGATTATGACATGTCTAGGGTAGCAGTTCTCAACCTGTGAATCGTAACTCCTTTGACAAACCTCTGACTCCAAAACTATGTACATTATGATTTATAATGGTAGCAAGATTATAGCTATAAAGTAGCAATGAAAACACATTTGGGGTCCACAATGTAGGAATTATATTAAAGGGTTGCAACATCAGGAACCTTGAGAAGCACTGTTCTGAGGGATGCCTGTGCCCCTGATGGCTCCAGTTCCAGTCAATGAATTAGCTCCTTGATGTATTTGAACTGTGAAGGCATTATTATGGGGTGGTGAAAATTAGAGGAGGGGCCTTTTTGCAGATAAAGTAGGTCTCTAGGCTGTAACTTGTTTTGGCCCTGGCCTGTGTGATCTTCTCTTTTTGCTTCGTATCCATCAGAGAATGAAGGAGAGAGGCTGGAGCCCAGCTCCATTGGGTTTAGGACCTGAAGGAGGATGTGTAGAGTCTGTGAAAGAAGACTTGGACCAAGGAGTGCAGTTCATAAACCCTGGTACGGAGACAACCCACACCCACAGTGACACACCTTTATTCATATATCTATTTTTTAATAGCTGAAAAGGTTT
The DNA here is from genome assembly GCF_004785775.1 of Grammomys surdaster. Lineage (NCBI taxonomy): Eukaryota > Metazoa > Chordata > Mammalia > Rodentia > Muridae > Grammomys > Grammomys surdaster. The sequence continues at coordinate 5,657,118 of NW_021604732.1, forward strand.
TACATTCGTTTTCTCAAGAACAATCTCTTTTAAGAGCCTCCTACATTCAACAATAATGTGTACATTAGACTTTTCCCTTCCGTCTCTTCCTCAATCCCTGCTTTTTTCTGCTACCCATAATCTACCTGGCCTCAGTAAGCAGTTAATATCTAACTCAGCACACTGGTACATAGCCAACTGTCTGTAGTTGGCAGCAATTGCAGTTACAGTATAAAGAGGTGATTGACTACATATCCAGAAAATTCTGATTTAATTATGGGTACCTACTGTCTCTCCAAATCCTGATCAGGAGATCTAGTTCCTTTAATGCCAAGGACTCCCAGCAAATTAGTAACCTGAGACAGTGTCTCACTCTTGTTTTGAACATCTCTGAATGTTCCCATTTATTCTTGGAACCAACGATCCGGCAAGACCTTTCTCAATTTTTGACAATCACCTAACTGTTGTTTGGAACACTTGCGTGGGCAAATTGTTGTCCAAGCCAAGTTCCCATTGGGAGAGAACATCTGGACATCAGCTGACATACCCAGACCAGGCCCTTGTGTTGACTCAACCAAAACATTCTTATTAACAAGCAGAGGAGTAGTGATCTCTTCTGCTCCCACGATCCTCAGAGATGAACAAGAGTGAGTCACGGCTAGAGCTTTCTTTTTCTGATTCTAGGGAAACATCAGTCACAGACAAAGTAAAAACTGTCAATAGCAAAGCCAAAAATTCAAACACAAGGCAAAAGTGAACCAAGCGATTCCTCCAGAAAGGGTAGGAGATTTTGCATGGATACTCACAGGTCCTTGCCATGTGGGGCCCAGTTCTTCAGGCCGTAGGTTTGCTTTTCCCTTATAGGCTCTTCCTAGAAGAGTCTTGGCCACTGCCAGAGCCTTTATACTGTGCTCCTTCCACCACAAAATTCTGCCCAAGCACATGGAGTTTGGTGGTTTGAATGTGAACAGCCCCATAGGCAAATAATTTGGAATACTTGATCTCTAGTTGGTGGAATTATTTAAGAAGGATTAGGAGATATGGCTTTGTTGGTGATGTGTCATTGGGTGGAATCTGAGGTTCACAATCCCATACCATTCCCAGTCTCCCCCTTTCTCCCTCTCCCTCTCCCTCTCCCTCTCCCTCTCCCTCTCCCTCTCCCTCTTCTTCTCCCTCTCCCTCTCCCTCTCCTTCTTCCTCTCCGTCTTCTTCTCCCTCTCCCTGTCTCCCACCTCTCCCTCTTCCCCCACCCTGCTCTCTATTTGTGGATCAGGATGTAAGTTTTTAGTCACTGCTTCATCATCTGTCATGCCTACCTCTCTGCTGCCATGCTCCTGGCCATAGTGGCATGGGCTCTAATGCTCTGGGAGCTGGAGCCCCAAATTAAATGTGCCTTTCATAAGTGGTCTTGGTCATGCATGGCAATAGGACATGGAGCCAGGCAACCTTGGACTGAATTCCCTAAAATCATGAGTCAAAAAGAGGCTTCTTTGCAGAAGTTGTTTTTGTTGGGTATTTTGGTCACAGTAACTCAGAGGTAACCAGCAATTGAAGAGCATGGTGCTGTGCTCCAGATCTCCCAGCTGCCTAGGTCTTTAATAGAATCGAAAACTAAAACCTCAGAGTTCCTCTAGACAAATTTTGCTTGAGATTCTAGAAGCAAATATCTCAAAGATACACTTTGTGAAGTTAGAAGCTATATATAATGGTCTTTTTGCCTTACTGGGCTCATGGGATTATTTTTTCTTAAATAAATTCATGACTTAATGTTAGCTGTTATTAATCTTACAATGAACAACCCAGGCTGCTATTGTAAATCTGATCACTTAGCAGGAAAAAAATAAGCTCCATTTGTAGTTTAAATGATAGTATTTTACTTTCCTGTTGCTCACATGACCTGATCCTCATCCTCATTCTCCTCATGGCTTTAATCAATTTGAATACTGTTTTTTCAATCTACAGATCCCAGAGCTGTAGGGATTCAGAGCCTACATAAACCTCTGTATCAGCTAGGAAGAAACTAAACGTAATTACAGATGCCCATCATAATGGGACCAAAAGCAATATTATGACATTTTGGAAGCCAGAAAGAATAGTGTGTGTCTTCTTTCTCATTATGAAAAGATATGCTCCTTTCATGGGTTCCTTTTTATTGCAAAGGCAAAGGAAATGAAAAGATAATTCATGAACAGAGTTGAAAATGCAAATGAGAAGTCTTGCCTTGGTTAATAGCATACACATCAGAGACCTCTCTTTTTTTAGGTGGCAAGGCCTTTTAAAATAAAGACATTGGACTGATACAGGAGATGCATGTTTTGTTTGTGGGGTAGTTTTAAACCCCTCTTTGTCATAATCACATTTTTATTTTTAGTAACAGACTGGGCCTTGAGGTACATGGACATAATCCTAGCTACTCAAGAGCCTGAAGAAGGAGGACCACAATGCTAAGGCGTCCCTGGGCTATAGAGTAGGTTCAAGGCCAGTTCAGGCAACCTAGAGAAGGTCAGCCACAAAACAAAAGTTAAAATCAGGGATTAAAAGAGGAATGCAATCGCTTCTCGGCCTTTTGGTAAAGATCAAGTGTAAAATAGGAATGCAGCCTAGTGGTACAGGGCTTGCTTACCACCTGAAAGGCCCTGGACTTAATTCCTACAAATATGTAAAGAAAGAAGTATGATAATCTTCCTTAAATATAAAGCAGATGAAGGCTGGAGGTGTTGGTCATTCAGAGGCTGTTTGCCTTGTACACATGAAGGTCTTGGATTTCATCCCCAGCATTGGGGAGGAGGGAAACCACATATGAACAATGGGTGTCAAATTAATGAAGGAAAGTTTGATAAAAAATTGGACACTTTCATAATTTTAAAGAATAATAATGTTGGGAAATCTTGACATCTTGTGCCTTTCTAATATGATATAAAGAGAACATGACATCACTTATGAGTCAGGAGCATTATTTTAAAAACCTTCAAATTAGGGGTTAGTTCACAAAATTACTAGCCTGTGCTTTTAAAGTGTCACAGATCAAAGACAGCTGTGGTACTGCTTGTGGGAGAGGGAAGTTTAAAAGCTAAATAGAATATTACTCTGAATGGAATTCTTGGCTGGAAGGCAGAAGATACATGAATTACCAGGAGCAGGGTTTGGTGGATCATACCTAATATTCTAGCACTGAGGAGACTGAGACAAGAGGAGGAGTTAGAGTTCAAAGCTAGCCTAGGATACATGGTCAGCCCCTGTCTCAACAACAGGAAGAAGAAAATCATAACAAATCTTAAAGAAATAAAGACTTGCTTCCATGCATTAAGAAAATATAAGCATCATTAGGAAATGGGTGAAATTTGAAAAGGAAGTGCAGATTAGGTAGTGTAGTGATTTAGTAATGTTAGTTATCTTACTTGGGCTATTTTCAGTGACTACAAGTTGGTTATATAAAAATATTCTTACTATTAGGAAATTCATTCTAAACTAAGAATGGGGACAAGCTACCACAATGGTTCATAAAAATGTGTTTCCTATGAACACAGACATGCTTATACACACACGGATTTACTGAACCAGAGGAGTCTCCTTGAAAGCAACATTATTCAAAGCATTATTTAAAGAGCATGTAAAGAGAAAAGGTAGGCAGTTTGTGAATGGTGCCGCATAGATGGCTGGATCTTGAAGCAGAAATTGGAATTTCTTTAGAGGTCAAGAAGCTTGGCCACTCACAGTGGCAGAGGCCAGAGGTTGAGACTAGAAAGTCTGGGCTGGGTCAGATGACTAGTTAAGCTTTTATGCTGTGAGGAAGAGGAGGGGCAGTCCTGACAAGTGATAGGCAGAAGTATGATGGGATGGATGAGGTGGACTGCAGGCATGAGGATGAGCTGAGGGACTGAGGCTGAAGGCTGGCAGGTAGCTCTGTAGCCTTCCACACCCCACTTATGTGTTTCTCAGTTATGTCCTTCTTCCCAATAGTAGAACAGGAAACAGGACTGGGTTTTATCTGAGGTGTGGTTTATTACTGCTCTCAGAATGGTAGGGAAGGGCATATCTGACTGCTCAAAGTCCTCCCTGTTGTAAAGTTGTGTCTCTCTCCACTTTAAAGAGTGCCTCCCATTACCAGGAAACTGGAGGATTACCTAGCTTCATTAGTTTATGCACAAAACCACCCTGCCTTGAAGAACCAGAATTATTTTTCTCTGTGCAGAATCTCTTCTAGATCATAGGGGCATTCTCGTGAGGTGTTCTTTAGTCTAGCCTAGTACAATAAAAAGGAATGTTATTTCTCAGACCTTAACTTCCTTGTTTTGCCTGCCTCACACTTCTTATTGATTTCTTTTCTTTTTCCTTTCCTTTCCTTTCCTTTCCTTTCCTTTCCTTTCCTTTCCTT
>NW_021604732.1:5661481-5676475 GCF_004785775.1 Grammomys surdaster
TTTCCTTTCCTTTCCTTTCCTTTCCTTTCCTTTCCTTTCCTTTCCTTTCCTTTCCTTTCCTTTCCTTTCCTTTCCTTTCCTTTCAGCTTCAGCATACTTCATTGTTTCACGTAGGGAGTCAACTATCTATTCATGGAATCAATAGATGCCTACTGGACTCTTGCTTTGAACAGGATGAGTAAGATCCACATGGGCATCCTTCTCCTGAAATCACTTTACTGTAGTCAAGAAATTGTAAGCAACTATTTATAACAGCAAGCATGTATATTCCCCAGCGTAGAGGAGCTTGCAAAGGAAGGCTGGACAGTGACATCACACTCAAGGAGGATGTGACTTTGTTTCTTAGGAGGCAGAGCTTCTGTGAAGTCACGAGGTTAATGGGAATCAGCTGGGGGGGGGGGTGTGCAGGTGGTGTGTGAGCGAGAAGGGTTGGGGGCAGAAAGCCCATCAAGGGTTCTGAGAGGCAATGGTCATATGGGGCTTGGGGGAGGAATGGAAAATAAGCCAAGAAGGTTAGAAATCGGAATAAGAAAAGTTAGAGACTGACATTCCTTTTTATATCATCACTTTCTCACCTATGTACTAAAAAGTACAAATTGGGCAGAACCACGAGGAGGAAAGAAAACCCCTAAAATCAAATTTAAACTCAATTTCTTGGGCCAGAGAGATAGCTGAGCCTATGAAGGGCTTGCTCTGTGACCAAAAGTACCTGGCTTAAACTTCTAGAACCCGCACAAAAATCTGTGGGGTGGCAGATTGGTTGGCTCACTTATAATCTCAACACTGGGAAGACAGAGACTGGAGGATCCTGGGGCTTGCTGGTCATCCAGCCTTAGCCCAAACAGCAAGTCCCAGGTTTCAGAAGGAATCTATGTCTCAAAAGAAAAGTAACATAAAATAATAAATGATGGATAGCTGTCTTGAGGAACAACATTTGTTGTTGATCCCTGGCATCCATGTATATGTACACATATGTACATGTGTACTCATAATATACCCTCAACCTCTTCCAACACATACACATATCCTGACTCTTTATTTCTCTCTCTCTCTCTCTCTCTCTCTCTCTCTCTCTCTCTCTCTCTCTCTCTCTTTCTTTCTTTCTTTCTTTTTTTTTTTTTTGAGATAGGGTTTCTCTGTATAGCCCTGGCTGTCCTGGAACTCACTCTGTAGACCAGAGTGAACTCAGAAATCTGCCTGCCTCTGCCTCCCAAGTGCTGGGATTAAAGGCCACCACGGCCCGGCCTATACTTCTTAATAAACAGTATACTATCCTGATATTTGGATTAGAATACAAGAAAGTTCAGACATCAGTAACTCAGTTAGCAGAAATTTTCAAAGCACTCCATGCTGAGGGCTAAATATGTGAATCTCAAAAAATACTTTTCTATTCAACACCTGGTTAACGAACTGTTAGATGAAAGGGTCTGGAGTAGGCACGTGGGCATAGCTTCACATCAACCATTTTATCAGTTACCCCTAAACTGCAATTGTTCTTGAATCACTTTCCTATTTTCCAGCATGGGCAAATAGCATGTTTCATCAAATGTGATAGAATTTAAGTCCACTGATTTTGAGGCTCAAATGTTGACTTTGACCACATGTAAACTGAAATTAAGGAGTTTGATGTGGTTTTTAATGTCTTAAGTAGGTACGAACAGGATCTGAATCCATTAAGATAGAAAACTTAAAAACTATTCTTCTATTACAGTATCAGTCAATCCCATCTCAGTCTCTGCTGTCCTGGGAATGTCCAGAGGCATTTCAATGTCCCATGAAGCCTGGAAGCTTGCCTATTAACAGGGAGCAAGCTCCTAACAGCTTTGGAAACTTTCCACCCCCACAGAAGGGTCAAAACAACCACATCAACAGGTATTCATTAGCCATGAGATAAATTAAGATTCAGCTAGCCCTGGCCCTTTTCATTATGCGAGTATTCAAGTAGATCAGAGGACTGGTAGGAAAGAAATCTTAGTTAGCTTGCTTCTTTTTCTTCCCACATATTTTGATTGGATTCAATTTTTTTTTTTATGTAGTCTTTTGCTTATTTTACAGGTGCAGAGATGGATGTCAGCAGGGAAGGTAAGAATGATTTCTCTCCAGAGCATTTTCTTTCTAGTCTCTTTTAAGAAAAGCTATGTTTATTAGATGCCAAGATGTCCCTTTTTTCCTGCCCATATTTGAGCATTTTAAACCTAGACTATATTACATAATTAATTTATTATTTATTATTTTTTCATTCTCAGAAACTATGATATGAATTTTAAGAAAATAGTTTCAGCTATAGAAGCATTCTCTAGAAGACAGAAGTCAGCATTGGAGAGATTCCCTAGTTAGTTTTATGATTCTGAGACCTACCTAATCAACAATGTTTTCATGGGAATAGACTAGGCAAAGACCGAACAACTTACAATGATGCCTGGATAGGTAGAAACCTTAGAGGGAGCCCAGAGATCCATCTGTCTCTTCTTCCCCAGTTCTGGGATTACAAGTTTGTATCATAATATCTGACTTTTTGAAAAATGTGGGTCCTGGGGACTGAATTTGAGTCTTCATGCTGACAAGGCAAGCATTTCTGTGATGGAGTCGTCTCCCCAGCCAGTTCTTTTAGGCACCAAAAATCTTCCCAGGGGGAAGAGCATGAGCTGTGATTGTGCCTCATTCACAGACGACAAAGCACATCTTATTATAATATGATTATAATATATATTTTATAATATATAGTTATAATATATGACATATGATTATAATTAGAGTGCCATATGCTGATGCTGTCTAACAGAGAGGAGGAAATACCACGTTAGAATTTGTGCAAAGAAAAGAAAGGACTGCTGTCTTTAGTTGGAGAGAATAGGGGCCTTTGCGAGAGTGAAAAAGGAAGAATAGAGATCTTAAATAAAATGAATCAAAGGATACAGTTCTGCAGAAGATAATACAATATATGGGAGAAAAATGATTAAAAGGGAGACCTCTAAATCTCCCCAAATCACCAGCAGGCTATGTATGCTCAGCCATCACTAGTTGAGTTAATGATTTTTATTTTTAGCAAATTTTACTTCAACAGATTTTAAAGGGAAAATCACTTTTAAATAGACAAAAAGGTACTTCTAGCTTATTGTGCTATACCCCATTTCTGAAGTTCACTAGAACTCATGATGTCCCATTACCCAGCAAGTTGGCTTCCCATTTGGTATCCTTGGAGACCAGAACTCTCTCATCAACTGGACCACAGTATCCCACTGTCTTTTCTCTTACATTCTGGGTGTTACATCACTCATGCTCCTAAAACTGAGATTGTCTCTAAAGTTCAATTTGACTTTAGTAATCCCCATCTCTACTAAAGGGACTCCATCTGATGATGATTTAACATCCATCTTGACTCCCCTTCTACTACAGGCTAGTCTACTTTTAAGTTCCATCCATATTTGCCTCCTAAATATTTTACAAAACCACGAGCTTCTAACTTCTTGTATTCTTGCTCACTCCTTTTGCAAGCAGCCTCCATATAGCTCCAGACTTATTGTTCTAATGAGGAAGTCAGCCCACAACAGTTTTCTTCTTATAGCTTTGTCATTATGTAAGCTCTAGGTTTTAGATTCCACTGTTATCTATGTTGTGACTTCATATGGTCTAGCTGCCTTTGCCTACCTCTTTCCTTCTGGCTCTGTAGTCTCCAGATGCTACTGAGTGTGCGTGCCTAGACTTCTGGCTACTTCTCTTCCTTGAACATTCTTTGCTCATGCTGCTTGGCATATGAGTCAAAGTGGGAGAAGCTAAGTTAGGAACCAAATCAATGAACAAATTTCATTGGCTTAGAGTAACCTTTGAAGAGTTTTCAAGTAGAGGTGACTATCCTCTATTCAGTGACTCAGGGATCCAAGTTCCCTCCACCTTGTAATTTCAACGTGTTGTTTTATATATAGCCAGGTCAGGGACCCAGACGTTAACCATAGCACCCTGTTCATAGTCTAAAATCCATAGCCAAACCAGCCTCTTTGCCTCATCCTGACTGCACTGGAGGCTTCATTACTTTGAAAGAACATGGACAGTGAGTTTCACAGGAGCAGTGTGCAGTCTGACAATAGGATATGGGCACACCCATCTCTTTATTTTAGCCAATAGATATTGTATAATTTCTATTTTTATTCTGCCTCTCTGATACCTGAGTGATATATTCCAAATTGAACTCAAGAGATTAGCCCTGAAACACACTGACCTGAGGTAGTCTACAAATAATCAGATAACAGCAAATTCATATATGCTCCATGCACTAGACATTTCTTCAAGGCCATTATGGATTTCTTGAAAGAATTGGCTATCACAGGGAGAATGTGCCAGAAGGCAGGGTTCTTGAGTGAGTGAAATGATTGGACAGATAGGATATATTCACATGCAAAGTTAGCTGGGTGGAAAAATCAATGGGGAATTGAATAAATGGCTAATACGGAGATTCTTAGAAATGGAAGGCATGATTCCTGAACAAGTAGAATTGGCAATTCAGTGAATCAGATTTGGATGTCTAGAGGCAAGCAAGGACTGGGAATATGCCAGAATAGGTAACTGGGGAAGTTCTACTTTTCATCCTACCTAAGATTATTCTGCCTAAGGAGCTCTGGGGACAGAGATGAGATCCTTACCTGCTTAACCATTGCACAGAAGTTACTACACGGCAAACCTGAAGGAACACAGTCTCCTGCACTCAGATGTTTGCTCTCTGTTGGAAACTGAAGCTGCTTTGTCCCAGTTTCCCTTCTAGTCTAACCTTGATTTCTCAGCTATCTTTCCAATGGAAGTTAAAAGATCAGGGGAAATGAAAAGACAATGCAGGCAATCTTTTCTTTGTATGAGACAGGTAAAATGAGCTGCATAATTTCATGTTAATATCCCTCCAGGCAGAAATGTGATTTCACTTAAAAGTTGCTTTATAGATTCTTTTGGTTTGCTTTAATGGTAAAATAATTAAGTTGTGTCTAATTAAAAGGGAATAAATTGCTCACAGATGTGGAATAAATCAGTGCTTAGTTGAAAGGTGGAGAAAGTTGTACAAAGTTCATAGGGCTACAAGCAATTAAAAGACAAGAGGTCAGATTGATTGACAAGACGTCCACGTGGAACAAGGCACACAGTGATAAATACATCCAGGAAAGACTGAGGTAGGGGCAGCAGGGGACAGTTGGGAAGAGTTTTATCAAAGACACATGAACTCACTACCTGTTTTTCAGCACATAGAACGCGTGACCAGGCCTGTGAAATAAACTGAGAAAAAGTGTTCTAGGATAGCTGCTTCCAGAGGACTCTTCCTGAAGAGAAGTTCTATGACCACACATTGGGGAGGAAGTCCAAGAATGGAAGAGGGAGAGAAAAAGGGAAGGGGAGGAGAGTTACTTAGGAAAGGCATGGAAAATCACAAATTAAAGATAGGTGTTGGTGACTACCAGTAGAAGAGTGAAAGGCTCACTTAAAATATATATGATATGGTAATAAGGTACAATATCCGTCTGTACAACCTTAAAATTGTTAATAAAAGTTTACAACATAGGGCTGTTGACCTCAAATGATATCATTTGATTGGGAAGAGAGGTCTCAAGGCAAGGAGGAGGAACTGTCTCTTGGTTTAGCAAGGGGAAAGATACAAGGAGGACCGCGAGAAAGGCAGATGGGAGGAAGAAACGTAGCAAATGCTGGCCATTCCAACCACAGACCAAGTAGGGACAAAGGATTAGGACTCACGCTGAGATCAGGGTAGGCCATGTGAACCTGTCTGGTTTATTCATCTTACACTCAGCTGTGTGACCCTGAGAGGTCATCCCATGTGACTGTTTTTGGCCCTAGTTCCTTCCTTTCTAAGACAAGGGAATTGGTATGGCCTGTGCATATTTCCTATGTTTTCATTCAGATTCTCACCTTGACCTGTCTGGACAGCTTGATGAGAATCCCCGCTCTCACCACCACACCCCTCCTTCAGATTATAGCCTTGGCTCTTTTAGAGGAAAAAGTACCTCACAGGACATTGTTCTTTTTCCAGAAAGAAACACACTCTCATCCACTTTGCTTTGGCTGAATCACTCTACTTGCATATGTGTTTGGGTATGGACATTCTCATATTTTAAAAATAAACGACTAAACTCTCTCATCTCTATCCTCTCTAAATATAACAAGATTTTAAAATAGCTCTCAAATTCTCATCCCAACACAAGGAGGAATCTCAAGAAGAACCCAGCTCTTTCTAGACATTGCCATGTGGGTATCTTAAGGATGAAAATCTCAGTTTGCCTCCAAAAAGACTCATTATCTTTCCTGATACATCTGTGATATCCGTCCTTCATATCTCCTGGAATGGCAGAGTGCTCTGAGTTTTGAATCTATTGTATTGAAACATGTCTGATTGATTCCAGCCACAAACACCTGTCAATTTTGTCTGTTCTTCTCTGGGGCTACTACCGTCCCATCACACCACACCCACCACACCCACCCACCCACCACCAATCACACCCACCCACCCCACCCACCCACCACACCCACCACACCCACGACACCCATGACACCCCACCCACTACACCACACCCATACTCCACACCCACCACTCAACCCACCCCACCACATCACATCACACCCCCACCATACTCAACCCCACCACATCCCATCCTACCACACCACACCTCACCCCACCCCATCCTACCACATTCTACCCTATCCCACCTCATCCCATCCCACCCCACCCCACCTTACCCCACTCTACCCCACCCCACCCTACCCCACCCCACTACACCCCACTACACCACACCATACCAGGCCATGCTTCCTTCTTGTTTCATTTGCCTGATCATTATGACAATTTGTTCCTTTCTTTCTAAGTAGGTTTTCTCTCACTCAGTTTGTTCTTCAGGTAAGTCAGAAAGACATTATCTAAGTGTAAGTCCATTCAAGTTATCACCGTACTACTCTTTCTTGGCTTTGGATTTCCCAAAATAAAGTATAAGTAATATAACTTTAAATAAAACTTTAACATAATTTCAGAATCTGCTGCCGCACATAGCCTGTCTTCCCAGCTTTTGCTTCATTATCTCCTGGTTACATTCTAATCTAATCACAGGGCATTCTTTCCCTTTTATGTACATCTTTTCCTCAGCATCAACATCATCACTTTGCATCCCTACATCCATTTGGAAATGCTCTTTCATGATTATTCTCATGAAAAAGTGTGCTTGATTTATAGTTCTCTGTCCTTAACCCATTTTAGCTCAGTCCTGTGTAATCAGCTTTGTGCTTGTCTGAACTGAGGGCTTCTTCATGTCAGTCACACTCTACCCCAGTGCCTCCTGGGAACAGTTACCACTACCCCAGAGCCTCCTGGGAACAGTTACCACTCTACCCCAGAGCCTCCTGGGAACAGCCATCACTCTACCCCAGAGCCTCCTGGGAACACTCTACCCCAGTGCCTCCTGGGAACATTTACTATTACCCCAGAACCTCTTGGGAACAGTCATCACTCTACCCCGTGCCTTCTGTGAACAATTGTTCATTTTGTCCCAAGGTACAGTGACCATGCTAAGAAGTGCCAGGATTGTATGATGAATAAAAACCAATAATTTGAACTTAGCAATGATTTAAAACCTTTCCAAAAAGCATCCTTACTATTGAACTTTTCTCCCCAAATAGTTTTTTGAGGTCAGTTATGTCTGTGGGACACTGATTCCTCTTAACATCAGAGTGAAATTCTCCAATATTCCTGTGTATATGTATCAGAGTTTAAGGAACTTGAGACTCTGACTTGGGAGAACATTTTGAGAGGATAATATGAAGCATTGGAATGAAACAATTCAGAGAGCATAGTAACTAAAATCAATAAATCACATGTAATTCATTTAAATAATAATATGTGATTCAATTTCACCAAGGACCTAGTCCCTAGAAGTTTTTAATGTTTTCCTCTCTTGACACAACAAACTTGAAATTAATCTTCTCCATAGCTGACACTTGTTACAAAGCATTTAACAAAATTACTCTGATCTTAGATCTTATCACTCTGTCCCCTGGGATCCCAGTGACTAAGAGACTGGAGTTTCGAGATAGAAGAATTAATTGGGAAGTGTGTGTGGCTTGTCCCCAATGCTTGGGATTACAAGCCATTTACTCTTGCTCAGGATTCTAGTTGAAATACTCACAGTAGGATGCTCCTGTGTCTCAGCGAGCTTTTTCCCAGTAGACTCAGGGCATGCTTCCTAATCACAATTCACAATCTTCACTGCTTCTTATCTTTTATTTCTCATATGCCCTCTCTATTTGTTCGTGAGCCTTTAGTTCCCTCTTCTATAATAAGTGACTTGATATTTGTATAGACTAGAACTGAAATAGACTAGGCCATTTAGAAGAGCTTCAGAAATGAGTTTGCGTTTGTATTGAATTATCATATAAGATGGACTCTGACTTAGGGAGTATGACTGTGGGTAAGTCAGAGGTTGAACATACTGTGCAGATGAATCTAATGCCCCTTTCTTCTGGAATAAGAGTAACAATAACATATGATGTATAATATAACATTATAACACTATATATATGATATATATATATATATATATATATATATATATATATATACTTGCAATGATAATAAAGATGAAGAAAGATTGTATGATTTGCTAAAAGTCACAAAGACAATGGGCAATAGAAGCAAATCAGCTTTACTCTTATCATGTACATTGTGGCTCTTAGTTCTTCTACATATTTGAACTAGAAATATACCTATGTTTACCTCACAGTCTGTGATTACCCTGGGGGACTATTTTTAAAAACAATCTTTTATGTTGCAAAGATAAAACAGAGTTCCCTCACATGAGATTCTTTCTCCGTTAATCTTATAAAATCTATAAGTTTCTGTAAGAGAACATGACCAAGAATGTCCTATGATGGGCTGGAGAGATTACTTAGCGGTTAAGAGCAATGACTGCTCTTCCAGAGGTTCTGAGTTCAATTTCCAGCAACCACGTGGTGGCTCACAACCACCTATAATGGAATTGCCCTCTTCTGGTGTGTCTGAAGATAGTGGCAATGTATTCATATACATAAAATAAATAAATAAATAAATCTTTTTAAAAAAGTTTACTAATTTTTTTTAAAAAAAGAATGCTATATGATGAGATCATAAACCTAGTAAGAAGAAAAGAAAGCAGATTTAAAAAAGGAATGTCAAGAAGTGTAGATGATTTTATCACTTAAATACTCTTCTGGCCTACTTGGCAAGACTCTGGAGACAGAGAAAGCAGAGTACTCATGAGAATACTACCAGTAACCAGCAGCCTTCAGGAAGATAGTAGGGTGGCCCCAGGCCAGATTGCATGAAAGGGACTTAGGGATGATGCATAGGCCTCCAAGAAATACATCTTCTTGAAGACCCAGTCTCCAAGGCTTTAATTTTCCCATTTTATTAAGCTCCAACTTTTGGCAAGAGATGCCTAGTGTCAGAAATACACATTCTGATTACATTCTGACTGAGGAAAGAGACACTCACCTAATGCATTTCCTGATGTCCAGGGGACTTGGTACCCAGTTAGCCAGTTTAGTGTGTTATGGAGACTTTACTATCCAATTCATGGTACAGAATCAGTGGTCTGTCTGGGGTCTTTTGACTTATTTTTTTGATACAGGAAATCAAAATCAAAGTGCAGGTGGCTGTATTCAACTGCCTATCCCATCCTTCAGTGATTTCATTTTGTCCTTTCACAAAAGGGTAACTTGATGAGCAGAAATGCATCTCCACATTTGTGATTCCTCTTAGAGCTGCTGAACAGTTAAGCTGATGTCTCACATCTCATCTAGAATGGTTCTTGTAACAGGTGTTCCCCAATTACCAAGGCTGTAAATGTTGTATCCAGGGAACATTTTCATCTATAGACTGTAAGGCAAATGGCTTTGCTATCCATCAATGTGGGGTGGACTATTGTCGAGCACAGAAAATATGAGGCAGTTTCTGATGGTAGCAGAAAGGATGATGGCTTTGGGGTAGGAGACATCAAAGGGTGTGTTGAGAAGAGAGGTGAACTGCAATTTTTATAAATATAAATAAATTTTTTTCTTCTCATCTGCTGGGTAGCTGTGGCTCTTACGTGTATCCAACATAGAGTTGGAAGTCTAATCAGGGGAGTATATCCTAACTAAAATTTATGTGGAAATGCCAGCCAAACAAAGCTTGTGAATTATCTTGTAGATTAAAGACCCCATAGGAGACTGAGATTTGCACAGTGAATACCAGCACTGAGATAGCAAATAGACAAATAATAAATACATGTTATAGAATAGGACAGCAGTCCAATGTATGCATGGGAACTCAGCATGTGACAAATGTAGCCTTGTAAGTCAGTATAGATGTATGAACTCATACATATTGATCTCATTGATAACTAACCTAACAACAGTAATAACAAGTAGGAACAGTTTCACCACTTATCACATATAGAAGTAAATTCAGTGTATATCAAATACCTTCCTGAGGGAAGGAGGAATGGTTTTAAAACACACCTGGGAGAGCAGCTTTATAATTCTGAGGCATTGAAGAAATGCTAAAGGCAAAGACATTAATAATTTGACTAAAACTTGATGAATCTGAACCATATTAAAATGTGGAAATGGTCAACAAGGCAGGAGAAAGATGAATGATAGAAGCAGGAGAGGAAAAACCCACATGGCTCTATTCAAAGTTATTCCTAGCTTCACTAGTAATCAGGGTCACACAAATTAAAACAATAAAGTGGTAACTGTCACACTACCAGACTGGCAAACAAAGTGAAGCCTAACAAATTTTAGATTTGGCAAAGATGAGGCACAACAGACACTTTCATTTGTGACCTGCTATGGTACCTTTGAAAGTGATTTAACTTTACAAGACAGGTTGAAAGTGCATATGCTCATAGTCCACCATTTCTACTGCTAGTGAGTACCCTGAAGTAATCTATCCAAATGTGTACAAGGAGACATATTTGGAAATGTTAATTCTATCACCGTTTAGGAAACTTATAAATGGAAGTATGAATATAGAAAGAAAAAAATAAATGGTAACATAAATAGAATGGAACGCTGTATGGAAGACAGAAATAGACTATAGGAAATAGTAAAAATAGTGAGTCTCACTAAGAGTTATTATTTTTCTTTAGGTACTTCCATAAACATTGTGGATATTAACTTACAGTTTCATGACTACCCCATGATAGGGGCATTATTAGCCTCTGTGTTTTACACATGAGCAAAATAAGGTACAGAGAAATTTAATTATCACATATCTCCCAGTTGTTAGTGGCAGAATAGAGCCACAGATCAGCTTTAGAATTGGTACTTTAAATACTACACTTGTCTCAGCAAACTAACAAAAGTATAGTGTTAGCTTAAATATTCAACTATGAATGTGATATATGGAGTATATTTCATTTAGTGTTTGGTCTACCTGCATTTAACAGAATAGGCACAAATAAAGTGTTTACTTATGACATACAACACTTTGAGAAGTTGGTAATCTAAGGCGTATATGGGAGTTCCCAAGTCTCAAGGGATCAAGATTTCGCTGTTCCATTATCCTTAGAATTGCTGTTTAATGTTAAGAACCACAGGGCTCTGAAAACTTCACCCATCAGTCACATTCCTTGAAAGCAGGAAAAAGAAAAAAGGGAGGACAGACATGTACACCTGCCAGAGCAGTCCCTCTGAAGATTTAAGGAGAGGCTTCATGACCTAAAAGCTTTAATCTCATTGACTGCCCCTCTCTTTTCAAGAGAAGTTGGGGTATATAGTTCTTAAGTTAGATACATTGTTACCTTGAATGAACTCTATGTTCTATATAGAAAAAAGAGAAATACTGAACAATTAAGTTTCTGCTATAAATATCACATATATAATTATATACATAATGTGTCAACCAAAAATTTTATTATTATTCTGTAAAGATATTCTTTAAGAGTTCATACTTAAGTAAGCATGTGTATGAAAATCAATACCAAATTTAAGACAATGTACATTTCAAGAAGGAAGAAGGGGAATATGTAATAAACCATTTTTAAAAAAATCAATTCAAGAATGGCATGTTAAAATCTGATCAGTTGGATAGAGGTTAAGGCCTTTGTATCTTCAGGGAATATGTGTGTATAAGTTTCTCCACCTTTTGTGTAGTTTACTCACTCTTCTGGTCTCATTTTTCTCACTAAAAATGAGTCTTGATTTCCTCTGTTGGTAGTTCAATTCCTCATCAGATGTGAGATAGTGCCAAAAATGAAACTTTATTTATTTTGCGGAACACATGCTTTACAGTAATAAACTTGTTGAGAGACCATCAACTATCATAAACTAAAACGAGCTATTTATAAGTATTAGCTTATCTCATCCTCAGAATAATCCTTGGTGTTAAAAAAAAAGAACAATCTTTTTCATCTGTATATATGAAAAAACTAGGGCTTAGACAAATGAAGAATTTTCCCTCAGACTGCACACTTCACAAAGGCAGGACCTAGGTTGGAAGCCACAACCACAAGGCTTGAGGACCTGGCCAGGAAAACATCACACTGCACAGTAACATTGCAAGTGTATGTTTCGATGCTAGTACACAATGGTAAAGGCAGGGGTGCTGGGTTTGGAATGGAAGAAAAGGCTGGCTTTGCCCTTTGTCTAGTGGAGTCTTAGTTTGTGAGGGCCACATAGAGTTTGGCTGAGGTGAAGGAAAGAGCACACAATCATTCAGAGAAGTACTAGTCCAGTGGTTACACAAGAAAGGAAATTTTTTATTAGTCACAGCCTGGCCTCTGCAGGGCACAATCCAGGGAGGCAACCAAGGTTGGAAAATCCTGCCAAGAAAAGTATAAATTGAGGCACTAGAGTTCTGAAATTGAAGGTAGGGAAAAGACCAAGGCATTATTCATACTTATGTAAGTTTCCCCAGCTTTGTGCCCAAATAGCTGAGTTGATCTTTTAGTTTTGAGACAGGGACCATAAGCTGGGATGACATTTACTGTTTACATAGCCTGGGTTGGCCTTGAACTCATGATCTTCCTGTATCAGCCTCCTAAGGTGTTGTGCTTACAGGCATGTGCTCCCATCCTGGGCTTGCAAAATTGAACCAAGATGGGCTATCAAGTAAAAAGAGGGATTTCTAATGTTGGGGAGGGATAGTAGGGGAACATTTCACACAGATATGTTTAGTATATAGATTCTCCAGCTCTCTCTCCCTGAAATCTTAACCCCTAGAAACCTCACTCTTTCTGGAAAAAGAGTTGGTAAACAGCCTGTTTCAGGAATGCAGCCTCCTCCTTGTAACTGAGCGCTCAGCTCCCTGTTCCACACTCAGGCCCAAGATAACCTTGAATTATAACCTTACTTTGGTCTAGCATCTTCTTGACACATAGGCTAAGTCACATAGTATAGAACTCTGTCTCCTCTGTCCCAAACCTATAAGATCAAGGGATTGCCTTTATTTCTTAGGAATAGAAAGATACCTTCCTTCAGGACCCATGATGCTTTTCATGGAGACTTTAATCTGTCCCAATATTCTGAGAAGTGAAGAAAACTAAAGGTTCTTTCTCTTTAAGACCACTGTTAAGGTCTCTGCGCTATCCCTCCTATAAAACTTCTTCTCTGGACCCAAAGGCTTGCTCTCTTCCCTTCAGGGCCTCATTGCAGCTGCCTATGCCTAATTCTCCCCATATAGCATGTCTGAGGGCAGTTCACTCAGCATCCTTTATAAAACCTGCCTTCTTTTATTAATAACAAATACATAAATAAGGAGTCACTGTCAGGAAAAATGACCTCAAATTTATTAATGAGCCAAACAAAACCACACACCTGTGATTATCATTTATTTGGTCCATCCTGTGTCCCAGACTCTATTAAGATTACCTTTAAAACTTAGTGTTGCCTGGGATAGTCTCTTCCTCCTCCTCCTCCTCCTCCTCCTCCTCCTCCTCCTCCTCCTCCTCCTTATCATCATCATCATCAATCTCATCATCATCATCATTATTAAAATTTTACAATGAAGAGACCCAGTCTTAGATAGGGTAAATTGATTTCTCAAAGATCAGATCTCCAAGGGTTATTTCATTTAGGATCAACATGTCTCTTAAATGACAAATTCTATAATTCTGCTGTTCCTAGAAAAAGCAAGAGGGCTACTGTGACAGCTAACCCATTTACCCTTTAAATCCTAGGCTGCAGCATCAACAAAATGGCAGGAACAACATTTCTCCCTGAGAAAATACTCTTCAATGCAGCTTTCTCTCTATACTACCCTCTAACACTCCAGCAGCAATCCCTAACCTATTTATTTCCTGCTGGCAAATCTACTCATGTAATCTAAGCCTTTATTTTCCATTGGTGTGAGGTTGCAAATTGCTGTTATGTGTGTTAAAATTTGTCACATGCCACAAAATACCAACACTAATCATTAACATAAGCGAAGGAAAAAAATAAACCTCAGAAATACCTGTCTTTACAAACACATATTAAGGAGCAAAACCCAAATATTGAATGGTAAGAATGTAGTATAATTTTTAAATTTCTTTTTAAAAAATATTAAAAAAAAACCCATCTAAATGAAAAGAAGTTTAAAATGAAAACACCAGTTCTCTTTCCTGGAAAAGATCTGACAGGCTTCTTAAGCATTCTTCTTCTTCCCAGGGTCCTAAAACTGAATTCAAATTAAAGTTAACTCTCTTAAAAACTTTTCTTTATGAGTCAATATGGCTGAAAGCCCCGGAAATCAAGAGTTGGCTAAGAAGTCTTGAAATCTGTTTGTGAAATAAAATACTCTTTGTAAGTCCTAGATCTGCCTTCAAGGATGTCAGGTCAGTTGGCAAACATTCTTCTCTGGCTCCTGCTCTGTTTGCAGCTGTGTCCTGAGTGTATGAACCCCTCTTCCTGAAGAGGCTGAATCACCTTTTGCTCCTGCTGAGAAGTCTTTCCCAGATGCCATATCCTTTCCTCTCCTCTCCTCTCCTCTCCTCTCCTCTCCTCTCCTCTCCTCTC
>NW_021604732.1:5676875-5694691 GCF_004785775.1 Grammomys surdaster
CCCTCCCCTTCCCTTTTCCCTTCCCTTCCCTTTTCCCTTCCCTTCCCTTTTCCCTTTCCTTCCCTTTTCCCTTCCCTTCCCTTCCCTTCTCTTTTCTTTTTTTCAGAAGTGGGTTTTTCTTTTTTGATCAATTGTGTTACTTTGACAGAGAAAGCATAGGATATGCAGTTCACTTCCAAAGCCACACAGTCAAAAGTAATTCCATCTTGTGACTCAGTCCATTGCCCTTTCTTATGACGGTTGATTATCCTGGCTTGGTGCCAGTTCCCTCCGATGTGAACTTGCATAAGAGCTGGTTGCACTGAGTAAGCCATTGTAAATATTGAAGTATGTGTACACAGACATTATCTACAAGCAAAGCAAAACAACCCTATCCCCCCAAATCAGGGCTATGTATGGAGTACACATCTTTAATCCCAGTACCTTGGAGGCAAATATAGGGTAGTCTTTATGAATTTCAGGTTAACCCAGGTTGTCTGAGATCTTGTCTTAAAAGAAAGACAAGGTGGGTGGGGTACTTAACATTAAAAGCTCTTGCTGGTTTTACAAGAGAACGCAGGTTTGAGTTTTAGTACCCACAACGTGGCTTAAATCATCTGTAACTTCAGTTCCAAGGGTATCCTGAATCCTGTTTTGCTTCTATAGGGACCAGTTGGCCAAACACTCACTCATATAAAACAAACAGTTTAAATGTGGAAAAGTTCACAACTGAGGCATTATAGACTGAGCCTGTTGATATATGTTGCTGTTTAAACCATAGCACTGACTGCTTCAAAACATTCAGATAGTCATAGGTATGCCTGCTCTGTGCTTATGGAAGCTTAAAACTTCTGGAATAATCCTGGTAATGATTCTTTTACAAGGCTTATTTTTTATTTTTATGCATGAATGTGTATCTTTGGTTTTGCCATATGTATGTAGGTGCCCTCAGACACCAGAAGAGAGCATTGGATTGCTTAGAGCTGGAATTATAGCTTCTTGACGTGAGTGCTGGGAACCACACCTAGGTCTTCTGGAAAAGGACTTTCCAGACCTCTAGTCTCCACTGTGTTGGTTTTTAGAAAATGGGAAAATAGTATTTGGAGGCCTAGAATGGGCACTGTTAGATCTCTAATGTGATCATGCTTGGGATAAAGCACTTGCATGTGCCTTTGTGTGCCTATATTCATTGTCGTATGTGTTAGAGCATAAAGGCAGAAGAGGGATGGATCTGGGAATTGTTCAGAAATGCTGAAATAATAACCAAGTTATTCCTGGTGGAGCTTAGACAGTTAAACTTAGATACGGCTCTTGGTTTGGGTTCACGTTTGTTATCTTTCGAGTCACATTTGACTGGGAGACGGATGAGAAGTAAGTCTGAGACTAGACGGAAGCAGGGAAGGAACAGGGGCTACTGTGCTCATCCCCAGTAAGGCAACCAACCTTCCAGCTGTGAGTGAGTTCACAGACCTGTGTTGCAGAGAAAATACAGAAGCCAAGAGACCAGCTATGTGCTCGCCAAGACTTCTGAGGACTTTCCACTGTCTGACACCAGCTCCTTAAGTAAACAACTGATATCTTTGTTCTTGAATTCTCTGAGATTTCCCTAATAACTTTTATTTTTTTTAATTTTTTTTTTGCTTTCACAAATGGATTTCATTATGAAATTTTCATATATAATGTATTTCCTTTTCTTTTTTCTTTTTTTCTTTTTTTTTAATTGGATGTTTTATTTACATTTCATGTTATCTCCTTACCCCATTCCGCCCCCCCCAGGAACCCCCATCCCCTCACCCCTCCTCCTGCTTCTCTGCAATGTAACCCCTACCTACTTCCCCACTCCCACCTACCCACCCTCAAATTCCCACCCACTGGGGTGTCCAGCCTTCATGAGACCAAGGATCTCTTCTCCCACCTATGCTCTCCTCATGGGGCCACAAACCCTTTCAGGTCCTACAATCTTCACTCTAACTCCTCCATTGGGAACCCCATGATCAATTCAATGGTTAGCTGTGAGCATCTGCCTCTGAATATGTCAGACTCTTGCAGACCTTTAAGGAGACAGGTATATCAGGTTCTTGTCAGCATGCACTTCCTGACTACCACAGTCTGATAACTTTTACTATATTATATTATCTTTATAGAACATTCCATTCAGAACCTGCTCTCATTCCCTACAATTCGATGTAGCTTACTCCATTGCAGATACAGCCCTGCCACATAATGACTGAGTCTATTTTTATTATTTTACTGATTAAGTTATATATTTACTTTACATTCCAATCACAGCTTTCCCTCCCTCCTTGCCTCCAAGTTCTTCCCTCTCATCTCCCCCCACATCCCCTTCCCACTTTCTCCTCAGAAAAGGGGGGGGGGAGTCACCCATGAATATCAATCAACAAGCCTTGGCATGCTAAGTTGTAGCAGACTAGGCATATATTCTTCTACTGTGGCTAGACAGGGCAGCCCAGTTAGGGGAACGGATCCAAAGGGAGGCAACAAAGTTAGATACAGTCTTGCTCCTACTTTAGGAGTCCTACATGAAGACCCAGCTGCACAACTATTACATATGTGCAGAGGCCCTAGGTCTGTCCCATGCAAGCTCCCTAGTTGGCAGTTTGGTCTCTATGAGCCCCTAGAGGTGCAGGTTGTTGATTCTGTTGGTTTTCTTGCAGTGACTGGGACCCCTCTGACTCCTCCAATCCTCCCCATTCCACAGGATCCCTCGAGCTTCACTTAATGTTTGGCTGTGGGTCTCTGTATTTGTTTCCATCAGTTGCTGGGTGAAGCCTTTCTGATGACAGTTAATGCTAGGCTCCTGTCTGCCAGTAAAGCAGAATATCATTAATAGTGTCAAGGAATGGTCCTTCTCATGACACGGGTCTCAAGCTGCATCAGTCATTGGTTGGCCCATCTATTAAATTCTGCTCCATCTTTTACCTCTATACTGCTTGTGGGGATAGGCAGGACAAGTTGTGATCTAAGGTTTTGTGGCTGGGTTGGTGTCTCTGTTCCCATCCTTACCCCTCTTCCACCAAGCCCCCTCTATCCATCTACCTCTGATGTCTAATATATTCCCCTTTCACAGGGAGATTCAAGCATACCCTCCTTGTTCAACAAATGGTGATGGTATAACTGAATGTCTGTATGTAGAACAACTCAAACAGATTCATTTATATTACTTTACAGAAAACTCAAGTCCAAGTAGATCAAAGACCTCAACATAAAACTGGATATACTAAATCTGATAGAAAGGAAAGTGGGGAAAAGCCTTGAACACATTGACACAGGAGTCACTTCCTGAACAGAACACCAACAGCTCAGACACAATTAATAAATGGGACCTCATGAAACAGAAATACTTCTATAATGCAAAGGACACCATCTAAAGGACAAAATGTCAGCCTACAGAATGGGAAAAGATTTTCTCCAACTCTATATCTAACAGAGGGATGATATCTAAAATATATAAAGAACTCAAGAAACAAGACATCAAAAAACCCCACAAATAAACCAATTTAGAAATGGGGTACATATCTAAACTGGGAATTCTCAACAGAAGAATCTTGAATGACTGAGAAACACTTAAAGAAATGTTCAATGTCTTTAGTCACCTGGTAAACGCAAATCAAAATGACTCTGAGATTCCGTCTTATGCCTCTCAGAATGGCTAAGATCAAAGACTCAAGCCACAACTCATTCTGGTGAGGATATAGAGCAAGGGGAACACTCCTCCATTGCTGGTGGGAGTGCAAACTTATGCAATCACTTTGGAACTCAATTTGGCAGTTTCTCAGAAAATTGGTAGCAGTTATACTACTCCTGGACATATACCGAATAGAAGCCCCCACCATATCATGAGGACAGTTGTTCCTCTGGGTTCACAGAAGTTTTATTTTTAATAGCCAGAAACTAGAAACAGACTAAAAGTCCCTCAATCAAAGAATGAATAAAGAAAAAGTATATTTACACAATGGAATATTACTCAGCCATTAAAAACAATGACTTGAAATTTGCAAGCAAATGGACAGAACTAGAAAAGATCATTCTGATTGAGGTAACCCAGACTCAGAGAGACAAACATAGCATTTACTTACTTATAAGTGAATTTTTGTTATAAAGTTCAGGATAACCATGCTACAACCCACAGATCCAAAGAGTCCTTCCTAACCACTGAGGACCTCAGACAAGATCTTTATGTGAGACTGAAACTAACATTAACTCTAAGTCATAGGCTGCTAGGAAATAACATTCCAAAGCATTGGAACAATTGCTAGCCCCCCTCAGGGAATACACTCCACCAAGTGGTAATTAAATATATTCGACATACATGTTGGTGAGTTTATGGATTCAGTGTCCATAAATATGGATTAATTTGAATTAAAAGTGGTTGTTCACACATAGAATATGGTCTTACTTCCTTTGAAGATTGCATTCCATGGAATATCATCCATATCAAAAATTTTATCAGCAACATAAAGGCTTGACAATGAAGTTTGATCTATTTTTACCTTCTCACAGCTAACCCAGGAGAAATAACTGTTAGGGGTTCACCCATCTATTAGAATTACCACAGCGTTCATTCCTCTTTCCCTTCCAATGTGATGTCCTAGCACAGTGCCCTTCCAAACCCATCCTAACTCTTGGTTACTCCCTCAGGTGTCAGAAAGGACATAAAATGTTAATTCTAGAGCATGTGGCCTTTCTGTTAGCAAGTAGGCATGTTAATATACAGGGAAAGACTCGAGGGATTTAAAAAAAAAGAAAGAAGGAAACAGACACAGAGAACAGGACTTGCCTAACAAATGGAGCAAATCTTATTTACAAATGACCTTTAACCTCTGAGGTCAGCCCAAATAAAGAAGCATCTGTCATCTTTGGGAACATCCAATATTCTTTACCCTGACAAGGGCCTCCAAAGACTTCATTCCATTTCAATCTAATTGGCTCTATGCCCTTTTCTTGCCTTCTCCAGCTATGCATGGCAAGCTAAGCCATCTAGGGAAAGAAAAGCAAGCCTGGAGATGTAGGACACCTTGACAGCAGAACCCAGGGATGGAGGCAGGGTAGAAACATTTCTAATTAGAGTACAACTGGGTACATTGATTTCAGCTTAAGGAGCAGGCTACACTGCTGTGCTTGGAATCTTAGAGTTCCTGCTGATGCCGGCATGTAGCCAGATTTACCTTTGATCTAGATGAGGCAGGGAGAGGGTTTTTTTCTTTTTCTTTTAGTTAGGACAGTGGCCATGATCAATTTTTCCAAACCACAACTGAAAAAGTGTGAATGTGTGAGACAAACAGTACCAACGTCGTGCTCATTCTCAAGATAGCAATATGGAAAAATGCTCACTGCCTAGGTGTTGGTATTGTTCATGCTTCTTATAAATACTCATCAAATGTACATTAAGACTAGAGCACTGATGATATAGCAGGGGACATGTGGATGAAGTCCTCATCCTCATGAACTCTATGTTTAGATGAAAAGATAAAGGAGCATAAATAATGTTATCAGACTAGTTTTAGTTCTGCAAAGGAAGTCAGCACTGCAGAGTAGCACATGCCAACAACATTCCTCCCTGAACCAGAGCTGAACAAGGACAACAACAAGAGACATGTTAAAGTAGACAGGAGTGGGGACAAGCTTCTGACGTGCCAACCCTACACAAAGGACTATAGGCAACTAAGGAATGCTGACATTAGGAGAAATAGTCTTCCTTAGGGAAGAACACATCAACTGGTTAGCCAATCCCAAATGGTCAGGCTTGAAACATACATGTAACATGATACTGACGGAGCAGGTTATATTTGGAGTATATATGTACATATCTGTATATATATGTAACAACAATTAATGAATAAAATGTCATGAGTTTGAAAGCAAACAAGAAGGTTTATATAGGCAGGTTTGGAAGGAAAAGGAAGGAAAATGAAGTGATTATATCAGAATCTCAAGAAATAGACTGAATAATGAAAAGTACAATATGTAACAATTAGAAAATAATGGTATTGTAATTGCTGGAAGATAGCAATTATGAAAATTGAAATAAAACATATTAGGAATAAAAAAAGCATTTATTATTGTCTGATAAACCATTTTTATTATTTTCTTGTTTGCTTATAGCTTACTTTCCACTGCTAAACAAAGGCAAGGATTTTAGCCATTAATCTTTTCTTTTTCAGAATGTCTAGACAAATTCTGTGCATGTAGGAGGTAATAACCCATTAAAGTAATACATTAAGCAAGAAGACTTACTCATCTGACTTGATGAGTTTACAAATGGAAAAGATAATGTCTAATCTAGAAAAGAATGAAAGTGAATGACCACAAGACAGAGGAAGGATTATTAACAGACGAAATATAATTTGAAGCTAAGCAGGAGAAGCAAGATATAAGTAGGTTGAATATACAGAAACAAATGCTTGGCTAAGTGTACTTCAGTTACTCTTCAGAGATCGCTGTTCTGTGAGCTAGGGGAAGCACATTCTCTGTCATACCCTTGCAGCAGAAATAAGAGCAGTACATGAATATCCTGTCCTCTTTTTAGGCTCAGTTGCCTTTCAGCATCACAGACTTACTACCGGAATCTCAGATGGACAGTGTATAGGTCTCATGGTAACTGATCAATCTGAATGTGACAGTTATGTAAAGGGATGAAGGGAAGCAAATGGTAAAATTTTTGACTCAGAATTTCAATAGCTTAGAAATTGAGGCTTTGAATTACAAAATTTGCTTTTGCTTTTTCAATGACTATAGTTCCATAAAGCTTAGGGGAGGAGAATGAGGATACATGGTATTTTGGAGACAGTTTATGTGGAAGGAAGGCTTATCTCCATTGTAGGCAATACTTTCTTTCTATAAATCCCTGGACCATTTCAGGGAGCATCAGGAAGGCCAGCTGAAGGTGTGGAATCCCAGCTCAACATGATATTAGGTCTATGGTCTTACTAAGAATTTGCTTCATATCGTCAATAGTATTCTAGTCTGCTCTAGGTGATGTCTGTGTAGTAAGCCTAACCTGGGAGAGGTTTAGGCTCATTTTACAGAGAAGCATTTTGGCATCTGACCCTGGTTATATGGGCTCAGAAGAGAAGCCCAGGCAAGACCGTTGCATAACCAAAGGTGAGACAAGTACAGACATCAGCAGCTTCTGAGTATTTTTGGAAAATACATTTTCATCTTCAATTTACACCAATCCTGGAGCAGAGCTAAGTCATCACAAAGTGTGAGTCTTGTTCATCTCAGCCCCAGTGGACAACCTGTTTTTGTTAAACAGACACTGTCAGAAGCCATCCCTTGGGGTGTGTTACCCCCAAGTACTGTGAGAATTTGGTTCCTTTGAATTTCAAATTTCTTTATTCACAAGTGGAGTGGCTTCCTCTTATGTCAAGGGGAGATAGAAAGTTGGAAAAGGAAGTAGGGAGAAGAGAAAGAAGAGTAATAAAGGAAGGAATTAGAAAGTGCTATTACCATGAGCCAAGATTCCTAGGATTCCTATTGTGTACTAGCATTCTATCATGGGCATTGAAGGCACAAATTCTCAGCTTTAAACATACTACAGGGCTAGGCATCTTTAGCTTCATTTAAGAGGAAAACTCATATCCATCTCTAATCGGATGAGGTCTTAGGGGTGTAAGCAGTATACAAAGTTTACACAGGCCTATCTAATTCCTAAGTACAGGCATTCTGCAAATGCTTTGCTGAAATCGGGGTATGCCAGGAAGCATATCTGCTACTGGGTTTTCAGTCACAAAGAATTTAACCTTGTCCCAAAGAAGTGTTGTCTTTGTCCACACCTCTGGGAAGTATTCTCTGAACCCTTAGAATTCATGCTTGAGAGTGTTTTGTTTGCTAGGAGGTGCAGGATTATTCCAGAGAGTCTCAAAATGTCATTTAGGGCTGAGACTTTGGGTCATGGATTAAGCAGGAAGTGTCAGCTCATCCTCCACGAGGAGCTGGAGTTTGAGATCAGGTAGGTGGACATTTGCTTATATTTTATTTATGCAGTGGAGCCCCAGTACAATCTTAGTATAAGCCCTTACGTGAACATCCCTGGTTGACAATGTTCTAATATCTGTTGTTATGTGTGGGTACTGTGAAAGAAATTCTGTGACTCTATAGAAAGAGGGCACGGGGCGGAGGGGCTGAATTTTAGAGCATTTGTGGACTCTACTCCTTTGGCCTTGTCTTCTGGATGATTCCATTAGTACTCTTCCCATGTGATAAAGCCCACTCCCAGCATGGTAGCTTTCTGTGAGTTTTGAGACTTCTGTTAGTATACTGTAAAAACAGAGAAGGCAAGTGAATGTTATCTGTGGGACCTGTTCCTTCAACTTAATTAGATCAGCCCTATGGCTGACAGCTCTAATGTCCTGGAATGCAACAATCTCTTGTCTCCAGACTCTTGGAATGAGCTACCACTATACCGAAGGTCCAACACAGTAGTGGAGATGGAAGGGCAGAACCCTGCCCAGGACAATGAAAATGAGACAAAGTCTTGGGATGGGAGTAGGAACGAATGAAGTGAGCTGTAGTCATGGCAGGCAGAATCCTCCAATTCTAGTCATGTCTCTGCTGCTTATTTGCTAAATTCTTCTCTGGGATTGGGGGGAGCAGAGTTAAATCTATTCTGGTCTTACTTTGTATATTTATAATATGTAGACAGTGAATTAAATTATCATCAGGTCCCCGAAGGAGCCAGATTTTCTAGGATTTCATGGTTAGGCCAGCATGCAATAAAAGTTCCCCAGACATTTATGATGAAAGAAAGACACATGTTTTTCATTTCTGGATACCTTTGCTAGGCTGGGCAGCTCATTTGGTTAGATATAACATGTGCTCACACTTTTTATGACCACAGGTCTGAGCTCACAGAGAGCCTTTTACAGCACAATTCTTTCTGTCCATCTCTTCGTCTTTCCTTCTTTTCTTTTGCAGTAACCACTGTGTGCTGAGCTCTGTAGCAGCTAAGGTGGATTCCAAAGACAATTAAGATGCATTCCTGCTTGTTGGCACCTGGGGGAGGATAGGAGAGCTAGAGGGTAGGTTGTGTTATGAATGTAATAGATAGAATTGCTAAATTGAATAGGTGCTAAGCAGGAACAGAGGTGTAAGTGAAGCTTGAGGGGTTGAAAAAACTCATCGAGGAGGTGGCAACCGTCGGAAGGAGAGTACAGTACAGTATAGTACAGAACAGAAAGTAAAGTAGAATAGAAAGAGCCTATTAGGTTATACCGGACTTGAAATAAGAATTTCTAGGAGTAGACACAGGGCACAGAGTCTTTTTAGGGATAAAAAGAACAAAAAAGAAAGGCAAGGATATCAGAAATACAGTGTATGTTGGGATGGACTATGCTAGACCTATAGACAATGAGAACGTTTAAGAGAGATAAAAGGGTACAGACAGACTTGTCTGTCAAGTCAATACATTTCAATTTTATTCAATAGATATATAGCATCTTGAAGAAGAAAGGATGAGACTATACTTTGAAGCTACACATTCTTTGTTCTTGTTCCTATCCATGGCCCTTTAAATCAGCGGTGAGTCTGATGATATGTCAGAGTGACAAGCCGAATCTAAAAAACCCATAGTGTGCATCAGTGTTCTGTGCATAAGAACATAATTTGAAGTCCCAACCCTAGCACTGTGCCTGGTGATTTGTATAAATCATTCAGTGCAGACAGAGCCCATTATGGACTCACCTGACCTTGTTTTTTAGACACGAAGAACACAGCTAAGGAAAGGCAAGCTGTGTGCAGGGCCCAAGCATCACAGACTATAAGACCAGGACTATGTCTTCATGTCTCAAGTCTGCTCCATGTTTAAAATGTCAGCATTCTCTGGTCTGCTAGCTCAGTTACCTGTCATGCTGAACAAGGAGATCCCTGTTTTCTCATTTTATAGATGAGGGGTATGAGACAAATATAGATGAAGTAGCTAGTCTAAGGCTACTCAACCAGATAGAAATTAATTCTTTGGCACCTCAATGTGCTTTACATTATCAGACGGAACTTTTAGCAGTGAATACTAGGCACAGAGAAGGGAGCTGTTGTATATGCTTAAGTTTAAAGTAAAGAAACACGCTGAATAACCCCTCAGAGATTATATACACATGGCCAATAAATCTATAAAAACGTTCATCATTGACCCATCAGGGAACTATAAATCACAATAATGCTAAGATCCACTTCCTCCCAGTCAAAAGGCTATCATCAAGAAATCAAACAAGAAACTCTAATGGGAATGCAAGAAATAGGCATGTGACTTAGTCAAGAGTGTTATGTAAGTTGGTGTGGAAATTCATAAAAAATCTAAAACCAGACCTGATTTATGACTCAACTAAACTACTCTTAGGTGAACCCCTGAGGAAATCTAACTGATCATACATAGAGGTACCTGCATATTTGCATTTATAAAGTACTTTTCTCAATAGCCAAGTTATGGAATCTAGGTGACTATGAACACTTGGCTAGAAAAGGGAAATGTGATATACATAATGCACCAGTAGTCATTAATAAGAAATAAATGATATTGTTTGGAAAATCGGTAGTACTATAGATGTCATATTAAGCAGAAGAAGCCACATCCAGATAAGCAAAAATCATATTTTCTCTAATATGTGGAATCCAAACTTACCACTAACAAAAATAGCAGTGGAAAGCAGATGTGGGACCCTCTAGAAAGAGGAAGGGGGCAGTAAGAGATAAGAGCGGCACAGAAATAGGCAAACAGGATGAGTACAAAGCAGATAGCACACACATACAAGAAAATGTGATTACAAAGCCTCGCTGTTTTATACAATGAATATATGCTAATAAAAAAGTCAAGGATCTAAGTTTTGAATGTAAAAATTAGAAAACACCAAAGTAAATACATTTTTATAAAAGGAAGAAAATAAACAGAAATACAAAATTTTTGGTAGTTAATTATAGATATGAGATTATTCAAACTCCAAATCGTTTCTTTGAAAAGATTAACATGCTTTGTAAACTACTATTTGGTTCCAGAAGACAAAGGAAATAAAATACTGCTGTCACTAAACACTCTGCACTCTTCAGTAATGAAAAGATGATAAAAGAATGTTTTATGGCAGTAAGTTTGGCAACTAACAATGAACATAACTCTTCAAAGAACATTAACTGGTTAAAACTGACCCTAAAAGAAACAAAAATTACCAATAATCTTATGCCAGTTACCAAACTTAATTTAAAAAAAGTTTGAGGCTAGGGAGATGGCTCAGTGGTCAAGATCATTTACTATTGTTTCAGAGAATCTGAGTTTGGTCCCCAGCACCCATACTAGGTAGTTTGCAATCTTGGTATCTCCAGCTCCAGGGCATTCGCCACACAAACACACACGTATACATTAAAAAAAAATTAAAAGCTCCTTAAGAACAAGCATAGATAGCCTCATTGTGGGCTCCATGTAACATTGAAAGTGAAGTGAGACAAGTTATATGCAAATTCTTTCGGGAAATATAAGAGATGGGAGCTTTTCTTAAATTGTTTAATAAGCTTATTATTACCAATACATCAAAAGAAAACTGGATACCAATATCTCTCATGAACACAGGCTAAAAATCCCTAAAAATATATTAGCAAATCAAATCCAGTACAATACAAAAAGGGTTATAGACTGTGGCCAGCTAGGAGCTAGTCCAGAACAACAAGATAGGATTTAACACATAAAACACAATTTAGCTCAGCATATTAATAAAATAAAGGTAAAAACCCAGGACCATTTAAATAGATAAAAAAAACAAAACCTTTTGACAAAATCCAACTTTTGTTAATGAAAAAAATATGCCAACTGGGACCTTTAAAATTATCTATTAGTTGTGTGTGTGTGTGTGTGTGTGTGTGTGTGTGTGTGTTTGTGATACGTACATAGAGGAGCACCATGGAGGTTAGAGGACAGCTTCACAGAGTCAGTCTTCTCCTATCTTTATACGGGTTCTAGTGATTAAACTCAGGTTGTCAGGCTTACTTGACTATTGTTTTACTTGCCTAACCATCTAGGTAGTCCTGTATGAAATCTTTTCACTTCATAGAGTTATCTTATGAGATTGGATTTCAGCCAATAGCATGCATGGTCATGAAAGACTGAATGTGTTTCCCCAAGATCATGATTAAGACCAGGAAAACTATTCCCACAACTTTCGTTGAATCTTCTACTAGAGGAATCAGGCAGTGCCAGAAAGTAAGACACACTACTAAAGGTATTTTTAAAAAGAAAATATAAAATTGCCTTGATTTGTGCACAGTATGAAAATATATATTGAAAATCCTAAAATGTAAGATTTTTTGTAGAGATACAGTTAGACAATACAAACTCAATCTACAAAAATCCATTATATTTATGTATTAGTAATAGCTAAAAGAAGACTAACATTGACTTTATATATCCAAGAGCAATATAATAAAAATTTCATAAGACAAATATAATTAAAAAATCAAATTCTGTCATCATAAAATATTGATCAAAGAACAGAAAAAATATTTAATAATTATATATTACATTGATGGTTGTACTATATATTTAGTGATAGCCAGTCAAAGCTTTAAATTTTTTTTGAAAGATGCTGTCAAGTTACAGTTAAACATTATATGAATTTCAAAAGGCATGAAATAGTCAACACCATTTTGAAAAGGAAGATTCTTGACAACTTAGTCTGACTTCAATAGTTACTATAAGTATAAATTAAGACAGGAAACTATTGTATTAAACATATAGATCAATGGAATACATTAGCTAACATAAAAGCAGGTCTTCATTGGTTTGTTAGTTTTTAACAAAGGTGCCATGCTAACTCAATGGGATGCGATGGTTTACATGAGACACTATATAGGCTCATGTATTTGATTACACTGCTTGGGGATGCTATAGAACTTTAGATCCTGGAGCCCTGTGGGAGAAAGCATGCCACTGTGGGTAGAGTTTTGAGGGTTTATAGCCTCACCTCACTTCCAGTTTATTCTTTCTGTTTCATATTTGTAGAAGAAGTTGTGACCTTTCCCCTTTCTGCTCTAGCTGGCTGCCACCATGCCTCCCACATCCATAATAGACTCTCCCTATGAAACTGTAAACCATCATAAACTCTTCCTAAGTCACTTCTGGTCGTGGTGCTTTATCACAGCAAGGAAAAGTAATGAATACAGAAGTGGGTACCAGAAAATATGAAGCCATTGCCGTGAAGAAACTGATTGTGTTATTTTTGAGGAGAATGTGGAAGACTTAGGAACATTGGACCAGAAAAGTGGCTGGATACCATAAGCAGAACCTTATCAGCCATTCTAGCACCTGCCTGCACGGCAATAGTGCTGAGAGTAATACAAACTGTGAGATACAAACTGTGTAATACAAACCATAAGAGTAATAAGAACAACTCAGGAGGTTTCAGAAGGTCATGGAGTCTCTTTTAGCAGCTGGTTTAGAGGCTATTCATGTGACATTTTGGCAGTCTGGCTATCTTATGAACTTGAGACTAACTTAAAAAGTAGTGGTCTGGTTTCTTTGGCGGCATGTTGATTACTGATAATTCTTATGCATATCCACAATGAAAAGGAGCAAGTGGAACAAAAAGAAATAGAAAATGTATAGCTTCAAGAGAAAAAGAGAAGCAGGATGTTTAATGTTACAATCAAGGAATGAGTTGAAAGAGAGACTGCAATTGGTAAGCGGCATTAGTTCCATTAGGAGAGACTTTTTACTCTATACCAGAACAATGGGCAAAGTACCTTTTCAGCAAGTTGCCACCTAGCTAACCTTCTACTTTGTGAAAGGAGGAGGCGCAAGAGGTTTTCTGCTCCTAAAAGACAACTGCATACAAAAGCCATGACTATGATTCAAGGCGTCAGAGGTCCATACTGAGCTGGCAGTGGAACTTGGCAGTATTGTGCACATGGTAATGACTGTGGAGGCATAAAGGATATAGAGTGTTGGAATTATGTTTTTTTTTCTTCCAAAGTTTCAGAGAGCCACCAAAGCCGAAAGATGTATGGTCTTGTTACTAATAATAAGAAATAAAGAAGTACTGAGAAATTCAACAATGTGAATCCATTTCAGACATTATTCTAAATCAAGTTTTAGGCATTTCTTAAGAAGGCAAATTCTAGTAGCGGAAGGTAGATCCATGTTTTACAATATCTAAGGGTAAGAAGGAGAGAGGATGGTGACTGCAAAGGGTCTAGGCTTGAGGGAAACTTTTGTTGGTGATGGAAAATTCCTGTCCTCTTTTGTTGATGGCATCAATCTAAAGTACCTAAAAATGTGAGTGGAGTATAGATTAGATAAAATCACATTATATTACATAATAAATTCTATAATAGAAGACAAAAAATATGAAAGTAAAATTTATCCTTTTCCATTATGTCCACAATATAATGAGTTATTCAATCCAAATCCATATGATAGAGGTAAGAATAGTCTTTGGAAATTTAACAAGGATGAGAAGGCCCATCTTTTACCCCTGCCTGGTTCCTATTGTGAGTCATAGGCCAATAGCGTATCTGATTTTATACTGATACTTTCAATTGTATATGGTGCACATTCAAGCATACATTGATGTGCATATGTTCCTTCCGTCATCCCATTTGCTCTCAAAACATATTCCCCAAAGAACACACAGGTAAAAACATGAATGGCCATAATCCCTTCAGCTTTAAGCCCTCTAAGGCCTCTAAAAGTGAATCCTGTGTTTCCAGACACCTATTTTGACAGCATTGCCCCCCCCCCGCACTCTGACCTTAACTGGCCAAGGTTATAATAAATAAAATCATGCACATAATTATATTTGTCAATATAAAGGATTTTCAAAGGTAACTTAGACCAAAATTGATTTTTTTTTTTTTTTAGGGACAACTGTCAAATCTCATTCTTATTTTATATGTCTTATAACTTGACAAAAATTCAAGGAGAACCGTTAACCCTCACAGCCTGCAGGCATTCTGTGCTTGTTCACCTTTGATGATGAAGCTGTTATTTAGCAAAGCATTTCATTTCATTGCGGACAGTTCCCCAATTGTGGAGTTGTGTTGTGACCATCATTTATTTGCCTTCGTTTCTGCCTCACTGAGGGTTTATAGTTTTCCAACTGAGGTTCTCTTTAAGTATCTTGAAGGGCTATCTGGTTTCTTTAGAACACTAAATGATGCCATCGCTAATTAATTTTTTGCTTCTCTTCTGTAATTGGTCCAGAAATAGCCAGTGCCCTCAACCTCAAACCAGTGATAAATTAGGCACTATTACTTTGGAACTGCCTGTCCTTGGTTTATTTAATGCTAATTATTGTAACATATGGAAGGCTTTTGAGTATCAAGAGTTCTTTTAATATCTATGTCTTTCTTAATTTATCCCTGCAAGAATAATTAGCAGTAGTAAGGGTTTTGGGGCCTTTGGTTGACCCCATTCCCATCTTGCTGTCAGTCACCTTTGGGTAATGTATAATCCCTTCCTAGCTCTTCTTGATTGCCATGGCTCTCACTCAGTGAGATGCGATAAGCTCATGGTATAGAAATGGGCTCCCAGCTCCTTGATCCCCTTCCATTAAGGAGCTATTCATTCAAAATACAGAAATGATCTTTAGGAAGTTTTATTCTGCAGAGTCTCTGCTGCTTCTAACAGTGGACTGAGCCCTTTCCCAGGCTTGTCCAAACAGCTCTCCTGAAAGCAGTCATGCTTTATGAACTGATCCCAAGTAAGCACGTCACCAGCTGTCTGCCTCCAAATAGTCTTTTACCCCGAGGAGAGAAGAAGGAAAGACAGTTCTGCACGCTTAGCAAACAGAATGGCTATACAGATTACCTCAACACCTCTTATTGTCCTAATGCAATTGGTTAAAACACCCTCCATAGAGGTCCAAAGGAAGGCTAACACTGACTCTGTTTTAAGCTATTTTCCAGGATCACTTATATTGGTCTCTTATCTAGGAACATGCTTGCAGAGATTGTAGGTTAACCTCCTTTGTAAGTTACTATCATTAGAAACAAAAACAACAGCAACCTACCAAGAATGAGGAGTCTTTGATTTCTCATTCAACCTATTAGTTAAACTTATTTTGTGCTTTACACTTCTAAGGAGCCCATCTGAGCTTCTTACTACTACTACAAGCAATTAGAGATGGATAATGTCGGAGCTGGGGAGATAGTTCAGACTGTAAAACTCTTTGACTTGTAAGCATGAGGACCTGAGTTCAGATGCACAGTACCCACTTAAAAGATGGCTTGTCATTTTGGACAGCTCTCTGGAGCTCATTGGCTTGCCAGCCTAACTAAATTAGTGAGATCTGGGTTGGGGAAAGGCTTTATCTGAATGGGAAGTGTCTAAAGAAGACAGCCAATGTTAACCCCTTACCTCTACACTCACATGTACACGTGTACATACATGTACACAGAGGAAATAATCTTAGCTACATTTCACCCTGCCATAATGTCCTAGAACCTGAGAGTAGTGAATGACAGCAATTAGAGACAGGTCTGGTTCCTTGACAGCTCAGAGGTCTTCTTATAAGTTGCTTTCTATAGACCGTTATCATCATCATCTAGATAACTGCTATTTTCAAACTATTTACTAGGTATTTATTAAGTTCTAAGCTTTGGGCTAAATACTTTATAAACATTATTTATATATTGAACCATCCTAATAAGTATATAGAGAAGATACAGAACTATGGACATGGAATATGCAATTAGATAATTTGCTTGGGTCACCATTTTCAACCCACGATGGACTGATAGAGAATCCTGAGAAGCTGATGTGTTCTCTGACTCTGTGTTTACTAGGATTAATGATATATGGTAACTGTTTCTTGTAACTAGAGGGCTAGCTACCCTGGAGACCATTTGTACCAATGAGGAGGAAAATATCTTGAGACATGTGCAGTGGCTATCCATCTCATAAGATGGATTAATAAATTGCAGGCAGGGCTGGGATTATGATCCAAGGCTGCACATTTCTAGGCTGAAGGTGTTAACACAATGCTAGACTGTTCACTAATGGTGCTCTGTCTACTATTCAGACCTCTCACTACCGGTCACCTGCACAAAGGAAACAGAATTTGATGAGGAACACTTAAGGTGTGCTGATTTAAAAACAAAACAGCAATTTTTCTGAACTCTTTGTCTCACAGGGCTGGATTCCTCATACTGGAGCTATGAGCAGCAAGGAGTGAAGGCTTGCTGCTGATAAAAAGGTAATAGCTACTTTCCTTGTTGACCCATTCCGTGGCAGGACTTTACATTTCACTTGCTAAGCAAGTAAATATTAGCAAGAAAATTAGTAGTAGTAATAATAATTATTAAATATCATATGCATATTATAAATATTAAAGACTATAATAATAATAATAATAATTATTATTATTATAAAGATAATAATCTTTCAGCCCCATTGTCATCCTGAATTCAAGCATCATCACTGTAAGGGCAGTAGGAGTTTCTTTCTATAAACGAAAATCAGGACAGAGTGGTCCAGGGCCTCTTCAGGGGTTCAGGGAAAGAAAGCAGTGAAGGCTGGTTTGGGGTGTCAGTGAGAACCCACTGGAACTCTCTTGTTGGGAGCCGACTCTTAGCCGAAAGTGGCTATCATCTTTACAGCCATCTCGAGCCATATACCCTGACAAGAGACTTGTTTCAACAGCCTGCAATAGCTGAGCGCACTCTGATAAACATCTTGTTACACTGTTTAGTGCCCCCAGCTGCCAGGTGCTCCTGGTATCCATGGCTACAAGGCACGTGACGTAGTGGCTTCAGTTGAGATTGTCCACGAGGGCAAGTCATGTGGTAAAGGGTATTAATACCCAGGATTTCCCTTCTATAGGGGAGTAGAGGAGTAGAGGAGT
>NW_021604732.1:5694701-5709218 GCF_004785775.1 Grammomys surdaster
ACGTAGTGGCTTCAGTTGAGATTGTCCACGAGGGCAAGTCACGTGGTAAAGGGTATAAATACCCAGGATTTCCCTTCTATAGGGGAGTAGAGGAGTAGAGGAGTCGAGGAGGAGGAGGTAGAAAGTAGGAGGTAGTAAGTAGTAGGAGGTAGTAGGAAGTAGGAAGTAGAGGAAGGAGAGAGAAAGTGAGAGGTGTCAGGAGACTGAAGGAGTGAGAATATAGTAAGAAGAGAGGAGAATAAAGAAGACTTGAAGAGACTCCACCGGACTCTGGCTTGTATCTATCTTTTGCGTCTCTCGCCCCTTTTTTCCCCTTCCTCCGTCCCCACTTTCTCTCTTGCTAGACCCTGACCTGCGGACCGGAGCAGCAGAACCGGCTGGCCTTTACAAAGTAACAGAACCTGATGGCCGTTACAAAAGAAACGGCCGTTACACTCTCTGTCTTTTATTTCTAGCTGGGTTCACTGTAGACATTCTGAACACCTGACAGAAAGTTCTCAATCAATCCACTGGGGACCTGAAGTTATATACTTCTAGTGGAAGCAGGGAGAAATGGAACGAAGTAATGATTGACAGGGATGAGAGTTGCAGTGGTGATAGAGATGCACTATGTTGAGTGCTTGCTGACTGAGTAGTGCTTAGGGAGAACACTGTATACATACTGTTTCAGTAAATCATTCCCCCTCCCCCAGTTTCTAAAAATACGATCAAAGCAGATACTCAAAGTCTTAGTCAGAACAATTCCTCTTTGCAAATGAATGGCAATGAATACAAAGACTCTTAGCTACTCAAGGTACTGGGAATAAGGGCCAGTTGATTGCTCAGCCCTGAATAAGACATTTATATACTACTTCCTTGAAGGCTCAGGGAATATCACAGACAAGGAAGGAAAGGAATGTTAAGAGCCAAAGATAGAAAGGAGTTCTGCAAAATGCTACCTTCTAGGCCTGACAACAGCCATTACAATCATGATCTCACAATAGCTGTGGCTGTCCGAACTGGGCCTGCAGGAGACCATGTTTGTCAACAGCTAACCACGACCTAGGGAGAGAGAGGCTCACAGGGGAGTGGGTAGCAGAGAAAGTCTTGGGCGAATGTGTATTGTTTGTCATGACCTTGGCCATGTCATTGGTGTCTATGCTTCAGACTCCATGGGAACAGCAAAGCCTTCCCTGGGTAAGGCTCAGGGAACTGGCAAGCTGTCCCCTGGTCCTGTGTGTAGATGCTGACAATATGTGCATAAAGGGTTGACCACAGATTCTTTCTCCCATATATTTACAGCCTGAGACTGGTCTTCTACAGAGACCTCCTACAGGAATAAGTTAAACCTACCTTCTCCACTCATCTGTATACCATAAATGTGTCTCCATCCAGATGTATAAAAGAAATGTGCCGAATCTCCAGGCTGTTGCTGATGCATTGGCTTACCTAATCCCAGCCTTTATGTATGTCTGTGCATCTGTACTTTCTCAGCCCTCTCCTTGCCCCAGTCAGGTCAAGTTCAAAGCAATGCAGGTCAAGGCAATGGGGTGGTGCCCTTCCATGCTAAGCTATTGGTGAATGACAGGTTCCTGGAGAGGTAGTATCATTGTCTTCAATTGAGCACTCACTGGTGACCTACCACTCTCTACTGAATAATTCCATTCTCTAGGCCATGTGTATGTCCCCAGTTTAACTCAATAGTTCACAAAACAAAACAAGAAGCCAGGAACCCTGGTAAGAAGGAGTTGGCTGTAATAGGGGAGGGGGTAGAAGAACAAATGAAATGCATTATATAATGATTACATATGTGTATAAAATGATATAAAACAAGTTAAATTAATAAAACTCAAAACCAAACAAACAGAAAAAACAAGCAGAGAGCTTTAGGGACTCACCCACAATCATGGGAACAGTAAACAGATTTGTGAGTCAGGATGCAGACAGCCTGTGATGTGATTACAGTTCCAGCCCCAAACACCAAGCCCAGAGCCTATGCTTTAAGCAGCTAAGTAGTCATTACTGGAGAAGGTTGATGGGAGAAAGACAATTTTGGTGTTTAGAGAAAAAAAAATGATGGCTTATAGTAAGAGAAAGGCTGTCTGAGTGAGTTAAGCTCCTTAGCTGAGACATTTGACATTTATTTTCATTTTTCTCCCAGCTTCGCAACTGTGGGAAGAGAGGAGTTAGAAGCAGCAGGAGGTGGAAGGAGGTCTATCCACAGGATGATTAAGCTAAACATCCTGGCAACTGACTTGAGGGCACAGAGCCAGGGCAGATAGAAGGACAGCAAAGGACTGTGCCCTGGCCTCAACCTAAGCACTAGTCAGTCCACTGAGCGATAGTTTTAACAGGGCAAAACAAAACTGAGTTAAATTTTTTGTTTAAGTCATATGAAGCATCTCAACAAATCATGGAAGTAAATAAAGCCTCTGATACAATCTTGTTCTGTGGTCTTTGTTGGGTTTCATTTGAATGTACTTTTGATTGTTGCTAATGGTGTGTGTGTGTGTGTGTATGTCAGAGTATATATGAGTGTGTTTATATGACAGTGTATGTGTGTGAATGAGTGTGTATATGAGTGTGTATGAGTGTATGTTAGAGAAAGAATGTGTGTTAGTGACTATATGTGTGTGTGAAAGAGTGTGTAAGTGCGTGAAAGAGTGTGTATGAGTGTGTGTTTATGAGAATGTATGAGAGTGTGTGTGAGTATATATATGTATATATATATATGTGTGTGTGTGTGTGTGTATGAGTGTGTATGTGAGAGAGAGAGAATAT
This sequence comes from Grammomys surdaster, assembly GCF_004785775.1. Lineage (NCBI taxonomy): Eukaryota > Metazoa > Chordata > Mammalia > Rodentia > Muridae > Grammomys > Grammomys surdaster. Next base: position 5,697,462 of record NW_021604732.1, read on the forward strand.
ATGTATGTGTATTTGTGTTTGTGTGTGTGTTAGTGACAGAGACTTGGAATATTCCTGAGTACATACAACACATACAATATATAGGATAGCCCCAGGGCAGAGCTACCCAGTTCAAACTGTATATGCGAAGGTGGAGAAATGGACTCTGGTTCATCTCTCTAAAACCTTCCATGTTTTATCTGAAATTGCACCTTAGTAGAGCCAACAATTACTGTCCCCTCCAGTCTCCTGGAAGATATTCCTCCTTCTGAGTGTTGTCATTCCTCCTTGGACTCAGGAGACAGCTCTCTCCTTTTCTTGGGGACTGCAGGTAGACTTATGTTTATCTGGCCAGGAGAAGGGTTTTCTGATCAGGTTTTCAGAGTCTATCCTTTTCTGAAGATGCTCTCTCTAGAAGCCTTGAGTGTCAAGCTCTTGGTCCTCTTGTCCTTTATAACAATGAATTTAATGAAACAATAATATGTCATCTACATAAAGGTAATACAATTTGGACTGGGTCTTTTTTTACCATACAAAAGATGAGGCAGATTTTTAGAAAATTTAGAGAGAAACATCTAGGGTAGCCTGACTTCGAATTTCAGGCTTTAAGGCAAACCTAAATTTCTCTTTGAAAGAACCTGTGAAATATTTCATTACAAGTTAGCTAAGGCTGAGGTTCAATGGCAGATCTGTGTGACCATCAACCGGGACAGACATTTCACACATGTTATGTCCCCTCTGACAGCAAAATCATACCGATTTAAGATACAACTCCAAATCACAAGCACCAAGCATTTCAGTTTCTGGCTGTTGTTTCTGGTCAGCTGCTTCTTCTGTGACTTGGCTTGATGGACAGGAGACTGGGGTGGGCAGCCCGTCAGTGGGATGGGGGAAGGACATGGACTCAAAGGTTAGTATCTGACTGCCACACTGAGAGATGCTGTGAACTTGAGCAGGCAATGTAATGTCTTCATGCCTCAGTTTCTTTGAGGGGTTGCTGGAAAGCTGAGTCACTATGGCAAAGTCTTAGGATGAAAAGCATTTGGCACCAGGTAGGTTCTCAGCAAGGGATTTGGTTATTGCTATTGTCATCATTAGTATGCACTGGGAGCAAATGATGGACACCAGCTGATTCTATTTTATATGCCTGCATTCTGGAAAAGACTGTACTTTAAAAAAAAAGATTTTCTGCTAAAAATAAATATGAAAAACCACTGGGTACCTTCATTTTCACATCAAGAGCTTTTAAGATTAAATGACATCCAACATTAAAGCTAAATTTCCTTTATTCTGAAGTATGAATCAAAATCGGCATAGGATAAAGGAGGGGGATCTATATCCGCAACCTCAAGCCAACAAATCTAGAGTTGAAGAGGGACCTTCAGCTTTCCTTGCTTTTTTCCTTCATTGAAGTTTATGTGATCCTCCAGGCTTCCCTGTTCACCCTCACTGTCCTTCAGTGGAGGTTGTTAAAGATACCCACCCAGCACAAGCAGGTCGGTATCCTGTGTCCCACCTGCATAACTTGGTTAGTGGAAGGGTTTTAGCACTGTGTCAGAAACGCTTATTGAAGATCGTGAAATGGCTGAACTTAAGAGACATTGCACTGCCTGGGTTCATATGGGCTATGTCACTTGCAATCTTTGTGACCTTGGCTAGCTATTGAAGGTTTATTTTAAGGGGAGGGTGTGGAGAGAGAGAGAGAGAGAGAGAGAGAGAGAGAGAGAGAGAGAGAGAGAATGAGGATGAGAATGTTATTCACTCAAGGTCACATAAAATAGAAAATGGCAAAGTTAGGACCAGAAGTCATGACCAAAGGTTGCAAACTGGCTGCTCCTAGGCTCTGGACCCAATTGACAGATGAACTTGACCTTTCAGACTTCAAAACAGTGGGAAAACAATATTTGATTTAGCTTTCCCAATATAAAGGAATTAGGAGATTTTACCAAAAACTTCAGAATTACTTCTTGTTTCCTCATTAATATAATAGGGTGTTTGTAAATTTTAGTCGCTGTCTACCAGAGTGGAATGAGGGACAACTCTGAATAAAATTCAGGTGCTTAATGCAGTGCTTCAGACACAGAATGAATTCAAGGAATAGCAGTTCTTGGGTGTTGTCCTTGATGGTATTGAAAGTGGTCACAGACTTTGTCCCCACTCCAGTCAGCTCTTTCGCAGGCTGTCCTCACTTACTTCTCTGCATTTAGAAACATACTTTTCAGTCTTATACTAAACAGTCTCATTTAAAGGGGAGCTTGTACAAAGGGGCCAAACATAAGGAGAGAAGTTACCTGGCTCTAGTGTGGATGAAGCATTTCCTAGCAGTTTAAAATCAATCCATTGAAATAATGCTCAGAGCCACCAGATGGTGTTGCTCAATTTCCCAATATTTGTATGTCTAGTTTCTTAATCTAAGCTGTTAGCATTTCCAGGGTGAGTCTGGCACCCAGGCCATCTGAACACACTCACTATGCTCTCTGAAGTGATTAAGATCAATCTCATTCCCCAGAGGGAAGTTGTGTCCTGGGGAGGGGGAGAAAGAGAGACAGAGAGTCACAGAGACAGAGACATATATACACAGAGAAAGAGAGAGGGAGGAGAGAGATGGGGAGAGGGGGAGGGAGGAGAAGATGGGGAGGGGAGAGAGAGAGAGACAGAGACAGAGAGAGGAGATCAGATGTCCACTGTCACACAGCAAATGACATTTTAATTTTAATTTAAAGTTCTATATAGTGATGATGACTTAGCTGCTTATAGCTCAGTCTTGTTTTCAGATGGGATTATTTTGGCTGGTATCATACTTGGGTGGGAAACACAGCTGCTTAAGTTTACAGGCGGGTTGTAGGATTTCACTTAGATATTGCTCCTCACCAGATCTGGCATCCCTGAGTCTGATTTCCACACAGTGATAAATGGCAGGACTGAATAACCTTTCCTGTGATCAAGTGGATGCAGTAGTCTACTGGGCTCCCAACAATTCCACTGGGCAAGCCCCACCATCATTTTCTTCAACTACTACCATAAATTCTCCAACAGTACTTGTTCTATCTTTCCCATGCCACCCTAGTCCTGGACCGTTGTGCAGACAGAAGCCTTCTAAACAGCCTACAGTGTTTCCCCACAAGTCTTAACTCTTAGTGGCTGTGAATAGAACCTTACTTTGGAAATATAATCAAGATAAGATGAAGACACACAGGATCGAGGCAGACTCTAACCCAGGGTAATGTGCCTTTATGAAAAGAATAGAGCAGTGGTTTTCAACCTGTAGATCAATTACCCCTTTGGGTGTTGAATGACCCTTTTCACAGGGGTAGGCTAAGATTTTTGGAAAACATAGATACTTACAATATGACTCATAACATAAATAAAATTGTAGTTATAAAGTCGCAATGAAAATAATTTTATGGTTGGGGGTTACCACAACACAAGGATCACAGCCATAGGAAGGTCGAGAGGCACTGGAATAGATGGTCATGGAAACAGAAGGGACATGGCCATGAGAAGGCAGAGATGGACATGGGAATGATGCTTGCTATCCCAGAAAAAGTCACCTGGCCTAGCACAGCTGGAAGAGCAAGGAGCCTATTCCCATCGACACCTTAATTTTCAATTTCTAGCCTACAAACCCAAGAAAATCTATTTCTGTTCTTTAGTACATCTTGTTTGTGCTGCTTTGTTATATAAATGTTACAAAATGAACACACAGCCCTCCTATTTATCCCTTCTAGCTGCTGCTTCCACACCTTCATTATCTTGTGTGTGTGTGTGCACATGTGTGTATAATGGGAAAGCCTGAGTTCAGCTTCAAGCATCTCACTCAATAAACCCACACCTTGTTTTAGAAGACAGCATCTTTAACTTTTATGGAGCTGGCTGATTCATCTAGGCTGACTAGACAGCTAGAGAACTCCAGGGGTCTACTTGTCTCCATCTGGCCAGCACTAGGATCACACACACCACCACACCCAGCTTTTTGACCTAGTTCTGGGGATTGAACTCAAGTCCTCTTGCTTGCATGGCAAGTGCTTTATGGGGGGAGCTTTCTTCCTAGCCCCTATTTTCTTAACCATTGTCTTCCCTTCTTTCCTCCTCTCTCATTCATCTTCCAGCATATTTCTACATCCTGTGTATCACCTCCAGACTGCCATTCCTCCAGTCACAAAAGGGTAGAGAGCCTGTTTGAGAGCTTACTAAGGAGAGAGTGAAGGGAAAATCTATCTGCAGGTGCTGAGTGGCTTACAGCTGGATGGCTCAGCCACCAGGCTTCCAGAAACATCTGCAAGGGCCTGACATATGGAGTGTGGATCTTGGCAATATCATCTTTGGAAGCTGTAAGAATAACACGCTTGCTTAAGACTTCATATGAATTGGCCCAGACACCTACTCTCCCTTCCCAGCCTCTTGAAATTGACTTTTGCAGCTTCTTAGCATTCAGCAGCAGCCCTCGCTGGTGAAGCTTAGACAGACTGTATGTTCCCTACAAAGTAGGGTACTGACAGCTTTTTTCTTTTCCTTTCCTCATTGCTTAATCTGTCCACTTCCTGATACTAATGGATTTTTAAATGAGCCTAGGACAATTGATAGCATTTCCCAATTAAAACCAAATACCCTTCATCCACCCTTCACACAGCCGCTCAGTACAAAGAAAAAGCTCTGGCAGTATAGCACAAACCAAGCGCTCTCTGATTCTCTTGCCTCCTGCCTCCTCTGCCTGCAGAGAGGGGTGCTCCCGCCCAATGACCTGGCTACTTCAGAAGTGCTCTGCAAAGTAGGAGAAACATCTAGATATCATCCCAAGTGACTCAGCCAGAATCTTCTAAGCAGCGTCAGGACCAGAATCACACACAGCATTTTCCGTATCCTTTTTCAAGCTTGTTGATGTTCCACAGCCAGGAAGCTTACATGCTTCTCTCAGGATTGCAGGAGAGTGTTTATCAGCCATCTTAGTTGACAGGAAATTTGAAGGTATCGGGGCTAATGGATTTCTCATTCACTGATTTCTGCCAAGTGAGTGCCTACTCTGGCCTTGGTCCTGCATTTGGCCCCTTGTATAAATAATCTTTAACTCATCATTTGCTTTACAGATGCCTAGACAAATACCCTCAGAAATTGAATGATTTATTTGAAACCATGCACTGGGTTAGGTAGAATGAACCAAATCTGGGTTATTTTGGTCCTTCTTGGACTGAATGTGAATTGAGTAGTCATATTTAGAGACTGTGTTCAAGGCTACTTTACTACTTTGGAGGGTTGACATACAGAAGGTGCCAGAGTCATATTGGAGAAGTAACACTTAGCAGTTTTAGGTCCATGACACCCGTTGATTTCAGTCTTCTCAGATCTCAGTGTTCTCTCATAGGACACTCAAGGATGCTCGAAGGAAATGCATCCTAGGTAGATCTGGATATTCATGGCAGAACAGGAGCAAGAAGCAACTGGGGCTAGTTCCTTCTCTCTGTATAATCCAGCTGTCATTTCAATACTATGCTTCTAAGCTCTGCTTCCACAAGTCGTTCCTTAGCCTTATTTTAATAATTGTTCATTATCATTTACTAGATAAAGCCTACTGTTGGCACAATTAGCCCTCCAATATAGAGAAGGACCTTTGTATGTATGTATGCATGTATATATGTATATGTATGTATGTATGTATGTATGTGTTTTTCGTCCAGAGATTGACTGTCAAGTATATTCTTCCTTCCTTCCTTCTTTCCTCCCATCTTCCTTCTTTCTTCTCTCTCTCTCTCTCTCTCTCTCTCTCTCTCTCTCTCTCTCTCTCTTACGTGTCTTTCTAAATCAAACTATCTCTATTACTGTATGAGTCAGGGCCTATCATTGACTCTTGGGCACATTGATTTATCTAGATTAGTTGGCTAGCAAGGTCCAAGGATCTGCCTGCCTCCTTTTCCCTGTGGCTAGGATTATGGTTATATGCAGCCATGCTACCTAGGAGTTTTACATGAGTACTAGGGAACCAAACTCAGATCCTTATGCTTGTGTGGCAAGAACTTGTGGAATGACCCATATACTCAGCCCTCTTCTTCTATGCCAGTATGTTCTGTTGGTTCTAGGTCCACTAAAGATCCAGAACACACATCCCTCCAGCCCTGAAGCCATTTAAACTTTGTCTAATCTATCACCCACGTTTAAGCCTAGACATTTCTTTCATTACCAATGGCTCCAGAAACATCCTTCTGTCTGCTACTGGCATGACTTTGCCACAAACTGTCTTCTAACATTGAATAGGTCCTTACTACCTTCCAATTACATTTTATATCTTTAAGTGTGCCTTAGTAAGGCAACATCTTGTTTGAGCCCCTGGAAACTTATGGCTGAGCTCTCTACCACCTTAAGCCTGCTCACACTCAACTCCAGGCACCATGAGCCTCAAATGCCAGGCTTCTTCCCCCAAAGCCTCTGCACATTTCCGTCTCTTAACCAGGTGGATCCAGAGTTTTCACTCAGTTGCCCCTATACATTCTTCAGATGCCAACACTGATGGTTTCTTGGGATCTTTTCAGTCATGTATATCCATGTAAGTATCTAGGACAGCATTCTGGGGACCTGCCCCCATTATGCATAAGCTTTGGTCCCTTCGATTGGCATTGCTTGCTAGCCATCTTTTCTCTTCCATATACAGAGCTCTGAGAGGCCACAACATGACATTTTGAAGCATAGCACTGGGGGTGTATGATAGACAATAAATATTTATTGCTTTCTTTTTCTTCTTTTAATTTGCTTGGCACTGACCTCATCAGCCACAACTGGTTCATCTGAAATATCTTTAGTGTCTCCAGGCCAAGTGCTGTCCCTTTATTCCCCTCTCTCATGTTCTCCTGTCTTCTTTTCACTCTTATAAAGGTGTTTTGGGCCAATGTCATGAGCTGTCACTTTGAAATATTTGACAAAAAAAACAGAAAAGCTTAGTTTTCCTTTTCCCTCCCTCATGTCTTCCATAGTGACAGGAAGAACTAAGCATGTGTGAATCTCGGTTGCCATGGTAACTGATAATGGTCTAGTCCTTTCACTTTCTTTCACAGAGGGGGGAAAATGTCTCTTTTTCTATAATGCACAAGATATGAGAATGTATCCTACTATCTGTTAGACACCTAACAGCCCGAAGGACTCTTTTTCAATTATCTAGTGCTCTTATACAATCTTGAAAACTTTATGCTACTGGTCGTAATGGTCCGTCTTAGTTCATGAGTTCACTCTGGAGCTTCACAAGGCTTGAAGAGAAGTCTGTGTGAATATACATGTATTGTGTGCAGGCACATGTTTGTGAGGAGTAACAGTCAGGAGGGATTACATGGCTCAGATTTTTGTCTTGGATGAACTAAGTCGTGAGATATAACGGCTCTAGACTTCTCTAAACACAAGCTCATTTGCGTAAAGATCAGGAGAAGATTCTCTGGGGCCTAGGATTAGTGTGCAGCCTCTCTAATTGGTTATACGGGTAGGAGTGAAAGACAGCTGTTCACAGCCATTTCTTCACTTTAACTAGGGCAACTTTTTTTCCAGTTCTCAAGTAAGAGGAAAAATATGTTGTTGCAGAGCAAGGAATTTGTACATGCAAGCAAATAAGGACACCCTGGAGCCAACTTAGACTCTGGGGGCAGAGCATGTCCCTACTTTTTGATCTAAGCAAAAGGAACTGGTTAGTTTCCTTACATCTGTTGAGCCTTTAGATTTCTCTGGAAAGTTTCTCATTTGCTAATGTTATGAGATGGGCATGGTGGAGAAGCTTGAAGTTCCGAGAGGGGAAATGGCCTGTCAAAAGTCACAGAGGCAGATGACGACAGGCTCAGTAAGAGAATCATGGTCTGCTTATTTGTAATCCACTACCTATGTTCCGTGTTTGAATATGGCTTGTTCCCACTAGGAGAACTCAAGTGCATGCTTAATTTCTCAAAACAGCAGTGTTGGGAGGAGGGGGTTCGTGGGAGTCATTGGAATCACAAAGGGATGTTCTCACGAACGTACTAATGATGCCTTGTGAGAACAAGTTGATTCTTATTCTCTAGACTGGATTAGTTATCATAGGAACCTGGTTATAAAACCAGGTTATGTTTTCCTTCCTCTTCTTCCACAAGTAGTCACTAACTTTGCACTTCCTGTTGCAAGAACCTCATGGGAAGAAAAGAAGATGCTGTGAGACACTTGGGACTTCTATAATTGAGAGATAAATAAACATCCATTCTTTGCAAATTCTCTGGTTTTAAGGATTTCCTTCTTATAGCTGTAGACAAAGAGAACATCCTATTCACTGTAGAAGAGACGTTGGCCTTCTTATTACTATTATTTTGCTGCAGTATCTATATAGTAGCCACGACATAAATGTTTATAACAATACTTTCCAGAAATTTAAGCATGGGATACTAGATAATATTCTGGAAGGTTCTGTGTGTAGAATCTGTAACCATGTGGTTATGGAGTTTGTTACTGCTGCTGTAATTTCATGTGCTCCTGCTGGGACAGGGATCTCATTACTAATGTAATCCTCTGTTTTGTAAATAAAGAGGCTCAAAAAGATGAAGTTCCTCACCTGAGGTTGAGGAAGGAATCAATAATTTGTGACACTACCTGGAAGAGAGCAGATGCCTTTACAAGATTAGAGCTGGATCAAAGCTTGTAGCATCCATGCATATCTATTCTTCACATGAGGAAAATGGAAGTCCAAAAATGTTAAATTGCATGCTGGGATCATGAAAGTAAGCGCCTATGGGTTTTGGACTCTCAGAGTCCAGAGCAGGGCACTGAATTTCCTGGAGCTGCAGTTACAGGCACTTGTGTGCTGCCTGATCTGAAAGCTGGCAACAGAGCCCTGGCCCTCTGAAAGAACAGCAAGTGCTCTTAACCACTGAGCCATTTTCCATCCCCCAGTGACACCAAGAATATTAACCTTCTGCAACAACTTCAGATCTAGAAGGCAGCTTTGGATATGTCCTTGCCTTCATACACAGGTGTAACAACATAAAAGTTCTCAAGCAGGGTTTCATCAGTGCCCTAGCATGCTCAATATAATACAACCAAGAGTCACATTGGTAAAATATATGTTCATTTTCTAACCAACAGTGCAATATTGGACCAGCTGTCCACTTTGCCAGCCTGGTTTCTCCTATGTAAAATCTGCTGGATGATTACTGGCAGGGCACCTTTAAATCACATGCTAGTGTTGATTAATGACTTAGTAGCTGGTATCTGGCATGTTGGTCATGTGGGACTCTCACACGCCCTACATCTTGCTCATGTGCCTTGAGCACTGTGGGTGGAACAGGGGCAATCTTACCATCGATTCGACAAACCAAGACTAAATGAGCAATAAACACTGACAGGTTTATCATCTCTGTTTACTTGCTTAGTCTCTTACAAAATGATTTCTATCTTCCGTCTATACTGGCTGCTGTAATTAGTTGTCACCCTCTACATGAATCTTTGTTTTCAAGCTATGGGGGGAGAACTTTGCTGGCTGGATCCCATGAGTGAAGAGCTTGCTGAACAAACCTATTCCTAGCCCCACAGTGACTGTTTTAATTCCAAAGTTTCTTTCATATTTTCCAGAGTTGAGAATATCCAAATCTTCAATCTCAATCTATTCCTCAATGTGATGCTCTCCTCCCCGTCCCTGAAATTATTCAAATGACTGGAGTAATGGATGGAAAGGTGGAGAGGGGAGGACTTGTTAATAGGCAGCCCTTCATTTACAGTGGATAAAGAACCATTTTTGACTTTAAGATAGTGTGAAAGTAATACCCATTCCTTAAAAAGTGCAATTTGAATTGTGATCATTTCCTAAACTAATGGTGTTAGTACTTTACTCTCTGAAGATGCTGGGCAGCAGTAGGAAACTATAGCTCTGGGTTATTCACATGCCTACTAGCGAGAACAACAGATGCTCTGTAGAGTGTACTGGGCAGGTTCTCTGTGATTTTCAGTAGCTTAGGTGGATTAAATGCATTTGGGGCTTCACCATACATTAGTTTATTGGGGCACATCATATGTAATTCAGAGAACTAATGAGTTTTCAAAAAATGTAAAACTTAGCACTCTGTCTCTCTGTCTCTGTCTCTCCCTCTCCCCCTCCCTCCCTCCCTCTCCCCCTCCCTCCCTCTCCACCTCCCTCCCCCCCCTCTCTCTCTCTCTCTCTCTCTCTCTCTCTTTCTCTCTCTCTCTGCGTGTGTGTGTTTGTGTATGTGTCTGTGCACTCTCTGAGAATCAAGCTCAAGGCCTTGAGCATGTGACCATGTGTTCATACACCAAGCTACACTCCAGAACCTTGAGTTTTATATTTTGGAACATGCAAAAGCTTAAAAGCTTAAAATCAGACGGTTGAACCGCTTAAAAGCAGAACCTGCAACGTACGTCAAGGGGATTTGAATTTTCTCTGACATGTGCAAATGCATTGATAGAGAAGCTTCTTTGGCAAACTGAGCGACAGGCACTACTGTAAAGCAGGGGCTTTGGATTTGGGATAGGAAGACAGCTGCTGGCAGTTCCACATAGCATACTTTAGGATCAGATGCAGGGATCCAGCATGCTAATGGTAAGAGGGACTGGGTAGCTGCTAGCTTGGTTACATTTTTCAACCTGTATCTCTCAGCATCCATGGTTTGCTGTATGGATTGCATTTCTATGTGAAATTTACTGTGAACAAACATAAGCTTGAAAATCAAGCATCCAGATAAACAAACATAATGGTTTATGTAACACCCACTTAAATTTCCAAGTGTTCCATGGGCTTATGGAGAAAAAATTGATTCAAAAGTTTGGACCATTTTCTGGAGGTTCAGTCTAAGTACAGCTGTCCAAACATCACCAAGAGGAGCATCATACCCTCTTCTGGATACATACCATGGGTGGGTGGAACTGAGTACGCTAACTCTTAATTCTTGGCTTTGAATTTACCCACGTGTAAAAGGCACTCCACTGATTCTGAATACTGTTCTGGAACCACCCTTGATGTTTACACAGAAAATAGCAGGCTTGCTCCTGAGCCGGTAGGAGGGCTGAAGAAATAGCAAGTGCTCAGAATCAATTAGCTTTGATTTATAAAGCAGCATTGCTGACATGCGTGATAATTAAAATATCAGATTGGTTATTATTCTATTTGCTTTGCTGCACAACATACACTAACTGGCAGGGGAAGGTGTCATTCTCACAGTGATCTGAAGATTGTTTGGCGCTCCTTACCAGGATTCAATGGGGTACCTATATGGGACAGAAGTGACTTTGAATACCAATGAAGTTTAATGTAAAAATTGCTTACCATTTATTCAATATCTATTGTATAGTGTATATTATACTGGTAATAATAATAATGATAACAGCTAAGATTTACTGGATTTCCATTTGTGCCAGCAACTGGTGTTAATGTTATGCATGAGTTAACTCACACACCAACCTTTAGAAATAGTGTTTTTTCTGACTCCATTATTAAGATAAGGAAACCTAGACACAGAATGTTACAAAGTAGACAGGTCCAGATTGAACTACTGTATGCCTGGCTTCACATCCTACCAGGCATTATGATTTCTTATGGTACTAGGTTCTTTAAACAGCATATACCATCGAACCTTTACAAAAATCCCACTTCACAGAAAACTGAAGATGCCAGAAGTTTAGATACTTGGTCATGTTTCTGAGACACTAATCAAATGATCTTTTAAATAGGGTTTTCTTCCTTCCTTCCTTCCTTCCTTCCTTCCTTCCTTCCTTCCTTCCTTCCTTCCTTTCTTTCTTTCTTTCTTTCTTTCTTTCTTTCTTTCTTTCTTTCTTTCT